>NC_034189.2:11234183-11261683 GCF_002021735.2 Oncorhynchus kisutch | reverse complement strand
AACTTTTCCAGCACCCTATGTGGCATGATAATCATCATTGTTTTAATTTTCTCTTAACCTTGCCACGTTTCCCATTTCCCTTTGCTGCCGTAACAACAGTAACACATTTTCACAAGGGGAAATGCTTCTTCACACTCACCTGGTCTAACCCCACTGTTTTCTGTAACACCACAGCTGACCTCACAAACTTATCAACATCAAAAACATCTGACAACTGAACAGATTTCCCGAAGGTCTGATCCAGGAACCCATTCACCTAAATTGTAAATAGAGTCGTCGCCAGCTGCTATCATATTAATAAGAGATATCAGACATGTCCCTATCCTTCTCCTGATCCTCCTCAACTGAGGCCACAGACCCCTGACTCCCCTCTGCCACATCCCTCTCAACACTCCCCACTTGCACCCCATCACCTGTACCGGGCATCTCCTCCACTATCTGGGAGACCCACCTGAACCTCCTCCTGCACCCCATCACCTGTACCGGGCATCTCCTCCACTACCTGGGAGACTAGACCCACCTGAGCCCCCTCCTGTACCCCATTACTCGCAATGGACATCTCCTCCACTACCCGGGAGACTAGCCCCACCTGAACCCCCTCCTGTACCCCATTACTCGCAATCAGTGGGCACAGGTGTTATGAGGACCACCTCTCCCTACATCAGTGGGACCAGGCGTTATGATGACCACCTCTCCCTACATCAGTGGACCCAGGCGTTACGAGGACCACCTCTCCCTACATCAGTGGGACCAGGCATTACGAGGACCCCTCTCGCTACATCAGTGGGACCAGGCGTTACGAGGACCACCTCTCCCTACATCAGTGGGCCCAGGCGTTACGAGGACCACCTCTCCCTACATCAGTGGGACCAGGGGTTATGATGACCACCTCTCCCTACATCAGTGGGCCCAGGCGGTACGAGGACCACCTCTCCCTACATCAGTGGGCCCAGGCGTTACGAGGACCACCTCTCCCTACATCAGTGGGACCAGGCATTATGAGGACCACCTCTCCCTACATCAGTGGGCCCAGGCGTTACGAGGACCACCTCTCCCTACATCAGTGGGCCCAGGCGTTACGAGGACCACCTCTCCCTACATCAGTGGGCCCAGGCGTTACGAGGACCACCTCTCCCTACATCAGTGGGCCCAGGCGTTACGAGGACCACCTCTCCCTACATCAGTGGGACCAGGCGTTACGAGGACCACCTCTCCCTACATCAGTGGGCCCAGGCGTTACGAGGACCACCTCTCCCTACATCAGTGGGCCCAGGCGTTACGAGGACCACCCCTCCCTACATCAGTGGGCCCAGGCGTTATGATGACCACCTCTCCCTACATCAGTGGGACCAGGCGTTAAGAGGACCACCTCTCCCTACATCAGTGGGACCAGGTGTTATGAGGATCACCTCTCCCTACATCAGTGGGACCAGGCGTTACGAGGACCACCTCTCCCTACATCAGTGGGACCAGGCGTTATGATGACCACCTCTCCCTACATCAGTGGGACCAGGCGTTACGAGGACCACCTCTCCCTACATCAGTGGGACCAGGCGTTAAGATGACCACCTCTCCCTACATCAGTGGGACCAGGCGTTACGAGGACCACCTCTCCCTACATCAGTAGGACCAGGCGTTACCAGGACCACCTCTCCCTACATCAGTGGGACCAGGTGTTACGAGGACCACCTCTCCCTACATCAGTGGGACCAGGCATTACGAGGACCACCTCTCCCTACATCAGTGGGCCCAGGCGTTATGATGACCACCTCTCCCTACATCAGTGGGACCAGGCGTTATGAGGACCACCTCTCCCTACATCAGTGGGACCAGGCGTTATGATGACCACCTCTCCCTACATCAGTGGGACCAGGCGTTATGATGACCACCTCTCCCTACATCAGTGGGACCAGGCGTTAAGATAACCACCTCTCCCTACATCAGTGGGCCCAGGAGTTACGATGACCACCTCTCCCTACATCAGTGGGCCCAGGCGTTACGAGGACCACCTCTCCCTACATCAGTGGGCCCAGGCGTTACGAGGATCACCTCTCCCTACATCAGTGGGACCAGGCATTACGAGGACCCCTCTCGCTACATCAGTGGGACCAGGCGTTTATGAGGACCACCTCTCCCTACATCAGTGGGCCCAGGCGTTACGAGGACCACCTCTCCCTACATCAGTGGGACCAGGGGTTATGAGGACCACCTCTCCCTACATCAGTGGGCCCAGGCGTTACGAGGACCACCTCTCCCTACATCAGTGGGCCCAGGCGTTAGGAGGACCACCTCTCCCTACATCAGTGGGCCCAGGCGTTACGAGGACCACCTCTCCCTACATCAGTGGGCCCAGGCGTTACGAGGACCACCTCTCCCTACATCAGTGGGCCCAGGCGTTACGAGGACCACCTCTCCCTACATCAGTGGGCCCAGGCGTTACGAGGACCACCTCTCCCTACATCAGTGGGACCAGGCGTTACGAGGACCACCTCTCCCTGCATCAGTGGGACCAGGCATTATGATGACCACCTCTCCCTACATCAGTGGTCCCAGGCGTTACGAGGACCACCTCTCCCTACATCAGTGGGACCAGGCGTTATGATGACCACCTCTCCCTACATCAGTGGGCCCAGGCGTTACGAGGACCACCACTCCCTACATCAGTGGGACCAGGGGTTATGATGACCACCTCTCCCTACATCAGTGTGCCCAGGCGTTACGAGGACCACCTCTCCCTACATCAGTGGGCCCAGGCGTTACGAGGACCACCTCTCCCTACATCAGTGGGACCAGGCATTATGAGGACCACCTCTCCCTACATCAGTGGGCCCAGGCGTTACGAGGACCACCTCTCCCTATATCAGTGGGCCCAGGCGTTACTAGGACCACCTCTCCCTACATCAGTGGGCCCAGGCGTTACGAGGACCACCTCTCCCTACATCAGTGGGCCCAGGCGTTACGAGGACCACCTCTCCCTACATCAGTGGGCCCAGGCGTTACGAGGACCACCTCTCCCTACATCAGTGGGCCCAGGCGTTACGAGGACCACCTCTCCCTACATCAGTGGGACAAGGCGTTATGATGACCACCTCTCCCTACATCAGTGGTCCCAGGCGTTACGAGGATCACCTCTCCCTACATCAGTGGGACCAGGCGTTATGAGGACCACCTCTCCCTACATCAGTGGGCCCAGGCGTTACGAGGACCACCTCTCCCTACATCAGTGGGACCAGGCGTTATGAGGACCACCTCTCCCTACATCAGTGGGACCAGGCATTATGAGGACCACCTCTCCCTACATCAGAGGGAACAGGCGTTATGATGACCACCTCTCCCTACATCAGTGGGCCCAGGCGTTACGAGGACCACCTCTCCCTACATCAGTGGGCCCAGGCGTTATGATGACCACCTCTCACTACATCAGTTGGCCCAGGCGTTACGAGGATCACCTCTCCCTACATCAGTGGGACCAGGCGTTATGAGGACCACCTCTCCCTACATCAGTGGGCCCAGGCGTTACGAGGACCACCTCTCCCTACATCAGTGGGCCCAGGCGTTACGAGGACCACCTCTCCCTACATCAGTGGGCCCAGGCGTTACGAGGACCACCTCTCCCTACATCAGTGGGCCCAGGCGTTACGAGGACCACCTCTCCCTACATCAGTGGGACAAGGCGTTATGATGACCACCTCTCCCTACATCAGTGGTCCCAGGCGTTACGAGGATCACCTCTCCCTACATCAGTGGGACCAGGCGTTATGAGGACCACCTCTCCCTACATCAGTGGGCCCAGGCGTTACGAGGACCACCTCTCCCTACATCAGTGGGACCAGGCGTTATGAGGACCACCTCTCCCTACATCAGTGGGACCAGGCATTATGAGGACCACCTCTCCCTACATCAGAGGGAACAGGCGTTATGATGACCACCTCTCCCTACATCAGTGGGCCCAGGCGTTACGAGGACCACCTCTCCCTACATCAGTGGGCCCAGGCGTTATGATGACCACCTCTCACTACATCAGTTGGCCCAGGCGTTACGAGGATCACCTCTCCCTACATCAGTGGGACCAGGCGTTATGAGGACCACCTCTCCCTACATCAGTGGGCCCCGGCGTTACGAGGACCACCTCTCCCTACATCAGTGGGCCCAGGCGTTACGAGGACCACCTCTCCCTACATCAGTGGGCCCAGGCGTTACGAGGACCACCTCTCCCTACATCAGTGGGACCAGGCGTTATGATGACCACCTCTCCCTACATCAGTGGGACCAGGCGTTACGAGGACCACCTCTCCCTACATCAGTGGGACCAGGCGTTACGAGGACCACCTCTCCCTACATCAGTGGGACCAGGTGTTACGAGGACCACCTCTCCCTACATTAGTGGGCCCAGGCGTTATGATGACCATCTCTCCCTACATCAGTGGGACCAGGCGTTATGAGGACCACCTCTCCCTACATCAGTGGGACCAGGCGTTATGATAACCACCTCTACCTACATCAGTGGGACCAGGCGTTATGATGACCACCTCTCCCTACATCAGTGGGACCAGGCGTTATGATGACCACCTCTCCTTACATCAGTGGGCCCAGGCGTTATGACGACCACCTCTCCCTACATCAGTGGGCCCAGGAGTTACGAGGACCACCTCTCCCTACATCAGTGGGCCCAGGCGTTACGAGGACCACCTCTCCCTACATCAGTGGGACCAGGCGTTACGAGGACCACCTCTCCCTACATCAGTGGGACCAGGCATTATGAGGACCCCTCTCGCTACATCAGTGGGACCAGGCGTTTATGAGGACCACCTCTCCCTACATCAGTGGGCCCAGGCGTTACGAGGACCACCTCTCCCTACATCAGTGGGACCAGGGGTTATGATGACCACCTCTCCCTACATCACTGGGCCCAGGCGTTACGAGGACCACCTCTCCCTACATCAGTGGGCCCAGGCGTTATGAGGACCACCTCTCCCTACATCAGTGGGCCCAGGCGTTACGAGGACCACCTCTCCCTACATCAGTGGGCCCAGGCGTTACGAGGACCACCTCTCCCTACATCAGTGGGACCAGGCGTTACGAGGACCACCTCTCCCTACATCAGTGGGCCCAGGCGTTACGAGGACCACCTCTCCCTACATCAGTGGGACCAGAAGTCACGAGGATCACCTCTCCCTACATCAGTGGGACCAGGCGTTACGAGGACCACCTCTCCCTACATCAGTGGGCCCAGGCGTCACGAGGACCACCTCTCCCTACATCAGTGGGACCAGGCGTTACGAGGACCACCTCTCCCTACATCAGTGGGACCAGGTGTTACGAGGACCACCTCTCCCTACATCAGTGGGACCAGGCATTACGAGGACCACCTCTCCCTACATCAGTGGGCCCAGGCGTTATGATGACCACCTCTCCCTACATCAGTGGGACCAGGCGTTATGAGGACCAACTCTCCCTACATCAGTGGGACCAGGCGTTACGATGACCACCTCTCCCTACATCAGTGGGCCCAGGCTTTACGAGGACCACCTCTCCCTACATCAGTGGGCCCAGGCGTTATGATGACCACCTCTCCCTACATCAGTGGGACCAGGCATTATGAGGACCACCTCTCCCTACATCAGTGGGACCAGGCGTTATGAGGATCACCTCTCCCTACATCAGTGGGACCAGGCGTTATGAGGACCACCTCTCCCTACATCAGTGGGCCCAGGCGTTACGAGGACCACCTCTCCCTACATCAGTGGGACCAGGCGTTACGAGGACCACCTCTCCCTACATCAGTGGGACCAGGCGTTACGAGGACCACCTCTCCCTACATCAGTGGGACCAGGTGTTACGAGGACCACCTCTCCCTACATTAGTGGGCCCAGGCGTTATGATGACCACCTCTCCCTACATCAGTGGGACCAGGCGTTATGAGGACCACCTCTCCCTACATCAGTGGGACCAGGCGTTATGATAACCACCTCTACCTACATCAGTGGGACCAGGCGTTATGATGACCACCTCTCCCTACATCAGTGGGACCAGGCGTTATGATGACCAACTCTCCTTACATCAGTGGGCCCAGGCGTTATGACGACCACCTCTCCCTACATCAGTGGGCCCAGGAGTTACGAGGACCACCTCTCCCTACATCAGTGGGCCCAGGCGTTACGAGGACCACCTCTCCCTACATCAGTGGGCCCAGGCGTTACGAGGACCACCTCTCCCTACATCAGTGGGCCCAGGCGTTACGAGGACCACCTCTCCCTACATCAGTGGGACCAGGCGTTACGAGGACCACCTCTCCCTACATCAGTGGGCCCAGGCGTTACGAGGACCACCTCTCCCTACATCAGTGGGACCAGAAGTCACGAGGATCACCTCTCCCTACATCAGTGGGACCAGGCGTTACGAGGACCACCTCTCCCTACATCAGTGGGCCCAGGCGTCACGAGGACCACCTCTCCCTACATCAGTGGGACCAGGCGTTACGAGGACCACCTCTCCCTACATCAGTGGGACCAGGTGTTACGAGGACCACCTCTCCCTACATCAGTGGGACCAGGCATTACGAGGACCACCTCTCCCTACATCAGTGGGCCCAGGCGTTATGATGACCACCTCTCCCTACATCAGTGGGACCAGGCGTTATGAGGACCAACTCTCCCTACATCAGTGGGACCAGGCGTTACGATGACCACCTCTCCCTACATCAGTGGGCCCAGGCTTTACGAGGACCACCTCTCCCTACATCAGTGGGCCCAGGCGTTATGATGACCACCTCTCCCTACATCAGTGGGACCAGGCATTATGAGGACCACCTCTACCTACATCAGTGGGACCAGGCGTTATGAGGATCACCTCTCCCTACATCAGTGGGACCAGGCGTTATGAGGACCACCTCTCCCTACATCAGTGGGCCCAGGCGTTACGAGGACCACCTCTCCCTACATCAGTGGGACCAGGCGTTACGAGGACCACCTCTCCCTACATCAGTGGGACCAGGCGTTACGAGGACCACCTCTCCCTACATCAGTGGGACCAGGTGTTACGAGGACCACCTCTCCCTACATTAGTGGGCCCAGGCGTTATGATGACCACCTCTCCCTACATCAGTGGGACCAGGCGTTATGAGGACCACCTCTCCCTACATCAGTGGGACCAGGCGTTATGATAACCACCTCTACCTACATCAGTGGGACCAGGCGTTATGATGACCACCTCTCCCTACATCAGTGGGACCAGGCGTTATGATGACCAACTCTCCTTACATCAGTGGGCCCAGGCGTTATGACGACCACCTCTCCCTACATCAGTGGGCCCAGGAGTTACGAGGACCACCTCTCCCTACATCAGTGGGCCCAGGCGTTACGAGGACCACCTCTCCCTACATCAGTGGGACCAGGCGTTACGAGGACCACCTCTCCCTACATCAGTGGGACCAGGCATTATGAGGACCCCTCTCGCTACATCAGTGGGACCAGGCGTTTATGAGGACCACCTCTCCCTACATCAGTGGGCCCAGGCGTTACGAGGACCACCTCTCCCTACATCAGTGGGACCAGGGGTTATGATGACCACCTCTCCCTACATCAGTGGGCCCAGGCGTTACGAGGACCACCTCTCCCTACATCAGTGGGCCCAGGCGTCACGAGGACCACCTCTCCCTACATCAGTGGGACCAGGCGTTACGAGGACCACCTCTCCCTACATCAGTGGGACCAGGTGTTACGAGGACCACCTCTCCCTACATCAGTGGGCCCAGGCGTTATGATGACCACCTCTCCCTACATCAGTGGGACCAGGCGTTATGAGGACCACCTCTCCCTACATCAGTGGGACCAGGCGTTACGATGACCACCTCTCCCTACATCAGTGGGCCCAGGCTTTACGAGGACCACCTCTCCCTACATCAGTGGGCCCAGGCGTTATGATGACCACCTCTCCCTACATCAGTGGGACCAGGCATTATGAGGACCACCTCTCCCTACATCAGTGGGCCCAGGCGTTACGAGGACCACCTCTCCCTACATCAGTGGGACCAGGGGTTATGATGACCACCTCTCCCTACATCACTGGGCCCAGGCGTTACGAGGACCACCTCTCCCTACATCAGTGGGCCCAGGCGTTATGAGGACCACCTCTCCCTACATCAGTGGGCCCAGGCGTTACGAGGACCACCTCTCCCTACATCAGTGGGCCCAGGCGTTACGAGGACCACCTCTCCCTACATCAGTGGGACCAGGCGTTACGAGGACCACCTCTCCCTACATCAGTGGGCCCAGGCGTTACGAGGACCACCTCTCCCTACATCAGTGGGACCAGAAGTCACGAGGATCACCTCTCCCTACATCAGTGGGACCAGGCGTTACGAGGACCACCTCTCCCTACATCAGTGGGCCCAGGCGTCACGAGGACCACCTCTCCCTACATCAGTGGGACCAGGCGTTACGAGGACCACCTCTCCCTACATCAGTGGGACCAGGTGTTACGAGGACCACCTCTCCCTACATCAGTGGGACCAGGCATTACGAGGACCACCTCTCCCTACATCAGTGGGCCCAGGCGTTATGATGACCACCTCTCCCTACATCAGTGGGACCAGGCGTTATGAGGACCAACTCTCCCTACATCAGTGGGACCAGGCGTTACGATGACCACCTCTCCCTACATCAGTGGGCCCAGGCTTTACGAGGACCACCTCTCCCTACATCAGTGGGCCCAGGCGTTATGATGACCACCTCTCCCTACATCAGTGGGACCAGGCATTATGAGGACCACCTCTCCCTACATCAGTGGGACCAGGCGTTATGAGGATCACCTCTCCCTACATCAGTGGGACCAGGCGTTATGAGGACCACCTCTCCCTACATCAGTGGGCCCAGGCGTTACGAGGACCACCTCTCCCTACATCAGTGGGACCAGGCGTTACGAGGACCACCTCTCCCTACATCAGTGGGACCAGGCGTTACGAGGACCACCTCTCCCTACATCAGTGGGACCAGGTGTTACGAGGACCACCTCTCCCTACATTAGTGGGCCCAGGCGTTATGATGACCACCTCTCCCTACATCAGTGGGACCAGGCGTTATGAGGACCACCTCTCCCTACATCAGTGGGACCAGGCGTTATGATAACCACCTCTACCTACATCAGTGGGACCAGGCGTTATGATGACCACCTCTCCCTACATCAGTGGGACCAGGCGTTATGATGACCAACTCTCCTTACATCAGTGGGCCCAGGCGTTATGACGACCACCTCTCCCTACATCAGTGGGCCCAGGAGTTACGAGGACCACCTCTCCCTACATCAGTGGGCCCAGGCGTTACGAGGACCACCTCTCCCTACATCAGTGGGCCCAGGCGTTACGAGGACCACCTCTCCCTACATCAGTGGGCCCAGGCGTTACGAGGACCACCTCTCCCTACATCAGTGGGACCAGGCGTTACGAGGACCACCTCTCCCTACATCAGTGGGCCCAGGCGTTACGAGGACCACCTCTCCCTACATCAGTGGGACCAGAAGTCACGAGGATCACCTCTCCCTACATCAGTGGGACCAGGCGTTACGAGGACCACCTCTCCCTACATCAGTGGGCCCAGGCGTCACGAGGACCACCTCTCCCTACATCAGTGGGACCAGGCGTTACGAGGACCACCTCTCCCTACATCAGTGGGACCAGGTGTTACGAGGACCACCTCTCCCTACATCAGTGGGACCAGGCATTACGAGGACCACCTCTCCCTACATCAGTGGGCCCAGGCGTTATGATGACCACCTCTCCCTACATCAGTGGGACCAGGCGTTATGAGGACCAACTCTCCCTACATCAGTGGGACCAGGCGTTACGATGACCACCTCTCCCTACATCAGTGGGCCCAGGCTTTACGAGGACCACCTCTCCCTACATCAGTGGGCCCAGGCGTTATGATGACCACCTCTCCCTACATCAGTGGGACCAGGCATTATGAGGACCACCTCTACCTACATCAGTGGGACCAGGCGTTATGAGGATCACCTCTCCCTACATCAGTGGGACCAGGCGTTATGAGGACCACCTCTCCCTACATCAGTGGGCCCAGGCGTTACGAGGACCACCTCTCCCTACATCAGTGGGACCAGGCGTTACGAGGACCACCTCTCCCTACATCAGTGGGACCAGGCGTTACGAGGACCACCTCTCCCTACATCAGTGGGACCAGGTGTTACGAGGACCACCTCTCCCTACATTAGTGGGCCCAGGCGTTATGATGACCACCTCTCCCTACATCAGTGGGACCAGGCGTTATGAGGACCACCTCTCCCTACATCAGTGGGACCAGGCGTTATGATAACCACCTCTACCTACATCAGTGGGACCAGGCGTTATGATGACCACCTCTCCCTACATCAGTGGGACCAGGCGTTATGATGACCAACTCTCCTTACATCAGTGGGCCCAGGCGTTATGACGACCACCTCTCCCTACATCAGTGGGCCCAGGAGTTACGAGGACCACCTCTCCCTACATCAGTGGGCCCAGGCGTTACGAGGACCACCTCTCCCTACATCAGTGGGACCAGGCGTTACGAGGACCACCTCTCCCTACATCAGTGGGACCAGGCATTATGAGGACCCCTCTCGCTACATCAGTGGGACCAGGCGTTTATGAGGACCACCTCTCCCTACATCAGTGGGCCCAGGCGTTACGAGGACCACCTCTCCCTACATCAGTGGGACCAGGGGTTATGATGACCACCTCTCCCTACATCAGTGGGCCCAGGCGTTACGAGGACCACCTCTCCCTACATCAGTGGGCCCAGGCGTCACGAGGACCACCTCTCCCTACATCAGTGGGACCAGGCGTTACGAGGACCACCTCTCCCTACATCAGTGGGACCAGGTGTTACGAGGACCACCTCTCCCTACATCAGTGGGCCCAGGCGTTATGATGACCACCTCTCCCTACATCAGTGGGACCAGGCGTTATGAGGACCACCTCTCCCTACATCAGTGGGACCAGGCGTTACGATGACCACCTCTCCCTACATCAGTGGGCCCAGGCTTTACGAGGACCACCTCTCCCTACATCAGTGGGCCCAGGCGTTATGATGACCACCTCTCCCTACATCAGTGGGACCAGGCATTATGAGGACCACCTCTCCCTACATCAGTGGGACCAGGCGTTATGAGGATCACCTCTCCCTACATCAGTGGGACCAGGCGTTATGAGGACCACCTCTCCCTACATCAGTGGGCCCAGGCGTTACGAGGACCACCTCTCCCTACATCAGTGGGACCAGGCGTTACGAGGACCACCTCTCCCTACATCAGTGGGACCAGGCATTATGAGGACCACCTCTCCCTACATCAGTGGGACCAGGCGTTATGATGACCACCTCTCCCTACATCAGTGGGCCCAGGCGTTACGAGGACCACCTCTCCCTACATCAGTGGGCCCAGGCGTTATGAGGACCACCTCTCCCTACATCAGTGGGACCAGGCGTTATGATGACCACCTCTCCCTACATCAGTGGGCCCAGGCGTTATGATGACCACCTCTCCCTACATCAGTGGGACCAGGCATTATGAGGACCACCTCTCCCTACATCAGTGGGACCAGGCGTTATGAGGATCACCTCTCCCTACATCAGTGGGACCAGGCGTTATGAGGACCACCTCTCCCTACATCAGTGGGCCCAGGCGTTACGAGGACCACCTCTCCCTACATCAGTGGGACCAGGCGTTACGAGGACCACCTCTCCCTACATCAGTGGGACCAGGCATTATGAGGACCACCTCTCCCTACATCAGTGGGACCAGGCGTTATGATGACCACCTCTCCCTACATCAGTGGGCCCAGGCGTTACGAGGACCACCTCTCCCTACATCAGTGGGCCCAGGCGTTATGAGGACCACCTCTCCCTACATCAGTGGGACCAGGCGTTATGATGACCACCTCTCCCTACATCAGTGGGCCCAGGCTTTACGAGGACCACCTCTCCCTACATCAGTGGGCCCAGGCGTTATGATGACCACCTCTCCCTACATCAGTGGGACCAGGCGTTATGAGGACCACCTCTCCCTACATCAGTGGGACCAGGCGTTACGAGGACCACCTCTCCCTACATCAGTGGGCCCAGGCGTCACGAGGACCACCTCTCCCTACATCAGTGGGACCAGGCGTTACGAGGACCACCTCTCCCTACATCAGTGGGACCAGGTGTTACGAGGACCACCTCTCCCTACATCAGTGGGACCAGGCATTACGAGGACCACCTCTCCCTACATCAGTGGGCCCAGGCGTTATGATGACCACCTCTCCCTACATCAGTGGGACCAGGCGTTATGAGGACCACCTCTCCCTACATCAGTGGGACCAGGCGTTACGATGACCACCTCTCCCTACATCAGTGGGCCCAGGCTTTACGAGGACCACCTCTCCCTACATCAGTGGGCCCAGGCGTTATGATGACCACCTCTCCCTACATCAGTGGGACCAGGCATTATGAGGACCACCTCTCCCTACATCAGTGGGACCAGGCGTTATGAGGATCACCTCTCCCTACATCAGTGGGACCAGGCGTTATGAGGACCACCTCTCCCTACATCAGTGGGCCCAGGCGTTACGAGGACCACCTCTCCCTACATCAGTGGGACCAGGCGTTACGAGGACCACCTCTCCCTACATCAGTGGGACCAGGCATTATGAGGACCACCTCTCCCTACATCAGTGGGACCAGGCGTTATGATGACCACCTCTCCCTACATCAGTGGGCCCAGGCGTTACGAGGACCACCTCTCCCTACATCAGTGGGCCCAGGCGTTATGAGGACCACCTCTCCCTACATCAGTGGGACCAGGCGTTATGATGACCACCTCTCCCTACATCAGTGGGCCCAGGCTTTACGAGGACCACCTCTCCCTACATCAGTGGGCCCAGGCGTTATGATGACCACCTCTCCCTACATCAGTGGGACCAGGCGTTATGAGGACCACCTCTCCCTACATCAGTGGGACCAGGCGTTATGAGGACCACCTCTCCCTACATCAGTGGGACCAGGCGTTACGATGACCACCTCTCCCTACATCAGTGGGTCCAGGCTTTACGAGGACCACCTCTCCCTACATCAGTGGGCCCAGGCGTTATGATGACCACCTCTCCCTACATCAGTGGGACCAGGCATTATGAGGACCACCTCTCCCTACATCAGTGGGACCAGGCGTTATGAGGATCACCTCTCCCTACATCAGTGGGACCAGGCGTTATGAGGACCACCTCTCCCTACATCAGTGGGCCCAGGCGTTACGAGGACCACCTCTCCCTACATCAGTGGGACCAGGCGTTACGAGGACCACCTCTCCCTACATCAGTGGGACCAGGCATTATGAGGACCACCTCTCCCTACATCAGTGGGACCAGGCGTTATGATGACCACCTCTCCCTACATCAGTGGGCCCAGGCGTTACGAGGACCACCTCTCCCTACATCAGTGGGCCCAGGCGTTATGAGGACCACCTCTCCCTACATCAGTGGGACCAGGCGTTATGATGACCACCTCTCCCTACATCAGTGGGCCCAGGCGTTATGATGACCACCTCTCCCTACATCAGTGGGACCAGGCATTATGAGGACCACCTCTCCCTACATCAGTGGGACCAGGCGTTATGAGGATCACCTCTCCCTACATCAGTGGGACCAGGCGTTATGAGGACCACCTCTCCCTACATCAGTGGGCCCAGGCGTTACGAGGACCACCTCTCCCTACATCAGTGGGACCAGGCGTTACGAGGACCACCTCTCCCTACATCAGTGGGACCAGGCATTATGAGGACCACCTCTCCCTACATCAGTGGGACCAGGCGTTATGATGACCACCTCTCCCTACATCAGTGGGCCCAGGCGTTACGAGGACCAC
This sequence comes from Oncorhynchus kisutch, assembly GCF_002021735.2. Taxonomy (NCBI): domain Eukaryota; kingdom Metazoa; phylum Chordata; class Actinopteri; order Salmoniformes; family Salmonidae; genus Oncorhynchus; species Oncorhynchus kisutch. Next base: position 11,247,794 of record NC_034189.2, on the reverse strand, counting down.
CTCTCCCTACATCAGTGGGCCCAGGCGTTATGAGGACCACCTCTCCCTACATCAGTGGGACCAGGCGTTATGATGACCACCTCTCCCTACATCAGTGGGCCCAGGCTTTACGAGGACCACCTCTCCCTACATCAGTGGGCCCAGGCGTTATGATGACCACCTCTCCCTACATCAGTGGGACCAGGCGTTATGAGGACCACCTCTCCCTACATCAGTGGGACCAGGCGTTACGAGGACCACCTCTCCCTACATCAGTGGGCCCAGGCGTCACGAGGACCACCTCTCCCTACATCAGTGGGACCAGGCGTTACGAGGACCACCTCTCCCTACATCAGTGGGACCAGGTGTTACGAGGACCACCTCTCCCTACATCAGTGGGACCAGGCATTACGAGGACCACCTCTCCCTACATCAGTGGGCCCAGGCGTTATGATGACCACCTCTCCCTACATCAGTGGGACCAGGCGTTATGAGGACCACCTCTCCCTACATCAGTGGGACCAGGCGTTACGATGACCACCTCTCCCTACATCAGTGGGCCCAGGCTTTACGAGGACCACCTCTCCCTACATCAGTGGGCCCAGGCGTTATGATGACCACCTCTCCCTACATCAGTGGGACCAGGCATTATGAGGACCACCTCTCCCTACATCAGTGGGACCAGGCGTTATGAGGATCACCTCTCCCTACATCAGTGGGACCAGGCGTTATGAGGACCACCTCTCCCTACATCAGTGGGCCCAGGCGTTACGAGGACCACCTCTCCCTACATCAGTGGGACCAGGCGTTACGAGGACCACCTCTCCCTACATCAGTGGGACCAGGCATTATGAGGACCACCTCTCCCTACATCAGTGGGACCAGGCGTTATGATGACCACCTCTCCCTACATCAGTGGGACCAGGCGTTACGAGGACCACCTCTCCCTACATCAGTGGGCCCAGGCGTTATGAGGACCACCTCTCCCTACATCAGTGGGACCAGGCGTTATGATGACCACCTCTCCCTACATCAGTGGGCCCAGGCTTTACGAGGACCACCTCTCCCTACATCAGTGGGCCCAGGCGTTATGATGACCACCTCTCCCTACATCAGTGGGACCAGGCGTTATGAGGACCACCTCTCCCTACATCAGTGGGACCAGGCGTTATGAGGATCACCTCTCCCTACATCAGTGGGACCAGGCGTTATGAGGACCACCTCTCCCTACATCAGTGGGCCCAGGCGTTACGAGGACCACCTCTCCCTACATCAGTGGGACCAGGCGTTACGAGGACCACCTCTCCCTACATCAGTGGGACCAGGCATTATGAGGACCACCTCTCCCTACATCAGAGGGAACAGGCGTTATGATGACCACCTCTCCCTACATCAGTGGGCCCAGGCGTTACGAGGACCACCTCTCCCTACATCAGTGGGCCCAGGCGTTATGATGACCACCTCTCACTACATCAGTTGGCCCAGGCGTTTCGAGGATCACCTCTCCCTACATCAGTGGGACCAGGCGTTATGAGGACCGCCTCTCCCTACATCAGTGGGCCCCGGCGTTACGAGGACCACCTCTCCCTACATCAGTGGGCCCAGGCGTTACGAGGACCACCTCTCCCTACATCAGTGGGCCCAGGCGTTACGAGGACCACCTCTCCCTACATCAGTGGGACCAGGCGTTATGATGACCACCTCTCCCTACATCAGTGGGACCAGGCGTTACGAGGACCACCTCTCCCTACATCAGTGGGACCAGGCACAATGATGACCACCTCTCCCTACATCAGTGGGACCAGGCGTTACGATGACCACCTCTCCCTACATCAGTGGGCCCAGGCTTTACGAGGACCACCTCTCCCTACATCAGTGGGCCCAGGCGTTATGATGACCACCTCTCCCTACATCAGTGGGACCAGGCATTATGAGGACCACCTCTCCCTACATCAGTGGGACCAGGCGTTATGAGGATCACCTCTCCCTACATCAGTGGGACCAGGCGTTATGAGGACCACCTCTCCCTACATCAGTGGGCCCAGGCGTTACGAGGACCACCTCTCCCTACATCAGTGGGACCAGGCGTTACGAGGACCACCTCTCCCTACATCAGTGGGACCAGGCATTATGAGGACCACCTCTCCCTACATCAGTGGGACCAGGCGTTATGATGACCACCTCTCCCTACATCAGTGGGCCCAGGCGTTACGAGGACCACCTCTCCCTACATCAGTGGGCCCAGGCGTTACGAGGACCACCTCTCCCTACATCAGTGGGACCAGGCGTTATGATGACCACCTCTCCCTACATCAGTGGGCCCAGGCTTTACGAGGACCACCTCTCCCTACATCAGTGGGCCCAGGCGTTATGATGACCACCTCTCCCTACATCAGTGGGACCAGGCGTTATGAGGACCACCTCTCCCTACATCAGTGGGACCAGGCGTTATGAGGATCACCTCTCCCTACATCAGTGGGACCAGGCGTTATGAGGACCACCTCTCCCTACATCAGTGGGCCCAGGCGTTACGAGGACCACCTCTCCCTACATCAGTGGGACCAGGCGTTACGAGGACCACCTCTCCCTACATCAGTGGGACCAGGCATTATGAGGACCACCTCTCCCTACATCAGAGGGAACAGGCGTTATGATGACCACCTCTCCCTACATCAGTGGGCCCAGGCGTTACGAGGACCACCTCTCCCTACATCAGTGGGCCCAGGCGTTACGAGGACCACCTCTCCCTACATCAGTGGGCCCAGGCGTTACGAGGACCACCTCTCCCTACATCAGTGGGCCCAGGCGTTACGAGGACCACCTCTCCCTACATCAGTGGGACCAGGCGTTATGATGACCACCTCTCCCTACATCAGTGGGACCAGGCGTTACGAGGACCACCTCTCCCTACATCAGTGGGACCAGGCATAATGATGACCACCTCTCCCTACATCAGTGGGACCAGGCGTTATGATGACCACCTCTCCCTACATCAGTGGGCCCAGGCGTTATGAGGACCACCTCTCCCTACATCAGTGGGACCAGGCGTTATGATGACCACCTCTCCCTACATCAGTGGGCCCAGGCGTTATGATGACCACCTCTCCCTACATCAGTGGGACCAGGCATTATGAGGACCACCTCTCCCTACATCAGTGGGACCAGGCGTTATGAGGATCACCTCTCCCTACATCAGTGGGACCAGGCGTTATGAGGACCACCTCTCCCTACATCAGTGGGCCCAGGCGTTACGAGGACCACCTCTCCCTACATCAGTGGGACCAGGCGTTACGAGGACCACCTCTCCCTACATCAGTGGGACCAGGCATTATGAGGACCACCTCTCCCTACATCAGTGGGACCAGGCGTTATGATGACCACCTCTCCCTACATCAGTGGGCCCAGGCGTTACGAGGACCACCTCTCCCTACATCAGTGGGCCCAGGCGTTATGAGGACCACCTCTCCCTACATCAGTGGGACCAGGCGTTATGATGACCACCTCTCCCTACATCAGTGGGCCCAGGCTTTACGAGGACCACCTCTCCCTACATCAGTGGGCCCAGGCGTTATGATGACCACCTCTCCCTACATCAGTGGGACCAGGCGTTATGAGGACCACCTCTCCCTACATCAGTGGGACCAGGCGTTACGAGGACCACCTCTCCCTACATCAGTGGGCCCAGGCGTCACGAGGACCACCTCTCCCTACATCAGTGGGACCAGGCGTTACGAGGACCACCTCTCCCTACATCAGTGGGACCAGGTGTTACGAGGACCACCTCTCCCTACATCAGTGGGACCAGGCATTACGAGGACCACCTCTCCCTACATCAGTGGGCCCAGGCGTTATGATGACCACCTCTCCCTACATCAGTGGGACCAGGCGTTATGAGGACCACCTCTCCCTACATCAGTGGGACCAGGCGTTACGATGACCACCTCTCCCTACATCAGTGGGCCCAGGCTTTACGAGGACCACCTCTCCCTACATCAGTGGGCCCAGGCGTTATGATGACCACCTCTCCCTACATCAGTGGGACCAGGCATTATGAGGACCACCTCTCCCTACATCAGTGGGACCAGGCGTTATGAGGATCACCTCTCCCTACATCAGTGGGACCAGGCGTTATGAGGACCACCTCTCCCTACATCAGTGGGCCCAGGCGTTACGAGGACCACCTCTCCCTACATCAGTGGGACCAGGCGTTACGAGGACCACCTCTCCCTACATCAGTGGGACCAGGCATTATGAGGACCACCTCTCCCTACATCAGTGGGACCAGGCGTTATGATGACCACCTCTCCCTACATCAGTGGGACCAGGCGTTACGAGGACCACCTCTCCCTACATCAGTGGGCCCAGGCGTTATGAGGACCACCTCTCCCTACATCAGTGGGACCAGGCGTTATGATGACCACCTCTCCCTACATCAGTGGGCCCAGGCTTTACGAGGACCACCTCTCCCTACATCAGTGGGCCCAGGCGTTATGATGACCACCTCTCCCTACATCAGTGGGACCAGGCGTTATGAGGACCACCTCTCCCTACATCAGTGGGACCAGGCGTTATGAGGATCACCTCTCCCTACATCAGTGGGACCAGGCGTTATGAGGACCACCTCTCCCTACATCAGTGGGCCCAGGCGTTACGAGGACCACCTCTCCCTACATCAGTGGGACCAGGCGTTACGAGGACCACCTCTCCCTACATCAGTGGGACCAGGCATTATGAGGACCACCTCTCCCTACATCAGAGGGAACAGGCGTTATGATGACCACCTCTCCCTACATCAGTGGGCCCAGGCGTTACGAGGACCACCTCTCCCTACATCAGTGGGCCCAGGCGTTATGATGACCACCTCTCACTACATCAGTTGGCCCAGGCGTTTCGAGGATCACCTCTCCCTACATCAGTGGGACCAGGCGTTATGAGGACCGCCTCTCCCTACATCAGTGGGCCCCGGCGTTACGAGGACCACCTCTCCCTACATCAGTGGGCCCAGGCGTTACGAGGACCACCTCTCCCTACATCAGTGGGCCCAGGCGTTACGAGGACCACCTCTCCCTACATCAGTGGGACCAGGCGTTATGATGACCACCTCTCCCTACATCAGTGGGACCAGGCGTTACGAGGACCACCTCTCCCTACATCAGTGGGACCAGGCACAATGATGACCACCTCTCCCTACATCAGTGGGACCAGGCGTTACGATGACCACCTCTCCCTACATCAGTGGGCCCAGGCTTTACGAGGACCACCTCTCCCTACATCAGTGGGCCCAGGCGTTATGATGACCACCTCTCCCTACATCAGTGGGACCAGGCATTATGAGGACCACCTCTCCCTACATCAGTGGGACCAGGCGTTATGAGGATCACCTCTCCCTACATCAGTGGGACCAGGCGTTATGAGGACCACCTCTCCCTACATCAGTGGGCCCAGGCGTTACGAGGACCACCTCTCCCTACATCAGTGGGACCAGGCGTTACGAGGACCACCTCTCCCTACATCAGTGGGACCAGGCATTATGAGGACCACCTCTCCCTACATCAGTGGGACCAGGCGTTATGATGACCACCTCTCCCTACATCAGTGGGCCCAGGCGTTACGAGGACCACCTCTCCCTACATCAGTGGGCCCAGGCGTTACGAGGACCACCTCTCCCTACATCAGTGGGACCAGGCGTTATGATGACCACCTCTCCCTACATCAGTGGGCCCAGGCTTTACGAGGACCACCTCTCCCTACATCAGTGGGCCCAGGCGTTATGATGACCACCTCTCCCTACATCAGTGGGACCAGGCGTTATGAGGACCACCTCTCCCTACATCAGTGGGACCAGGCGTTATGAGGATCACCTCTCCCTACATCAGTGGGACCAGGCGTTATGAGGACCACCTCTCCCTACATCAGTGGGCCCAGGCGTTACGAGGACCACCTCTCCCTACATCAGTGGGACCAGGCGTTACGAGGACCACCTCTCCCTACATCAGTGGGACCAGGCATTATGAGGACCACCTCTCCCTACATCAGAGGGAACAGGCGTTATGATGACCACCTCTCCCTACATCAGTGGGCCCAGGCGTTACGAGGACCACCTCTCCCTACATCAGTGGGCCCAGGCGTTACGAGGACCACCTCTCCCTACATCAGTGGGCCCAGGCGTTACGAGGACCACCTCTCCCTACATCAGTGGGCCCAGGCGTTACGAGGACCACCTCTCCCTACATCAGTGGGACCAGGCGTTATGATGACCACCTCTCCCTACATCAGTGGGACCAGGCGTTACGAGGACCACCTCTCCCTACATCAGTGGGACCAGGCATAATGATGACCACCTCTCCCTACATCAGTGGGACCAGGCGTTACGAGGACCACCTCTCCCTACATCAGTGGGACCAGGCGTTACGAGGACCACCTCTCCCTACATCAGTGGGCCCAGGCATTACGAGGACCACCTCTCTCAGAGAGAGAGAGAGTGAGAGAGAGAGCGAGAGAGAGAGAGTAGGAGAGAGAGAGAGAGAGAGAGAGAGAGAAAGACAGAGAGAGAGAGAGAGAGAGAGAGAGAGAGAGAGAGACAGAGAGAGAGAGTGAGAGACAGAGAGAGAGAGAGAGAGAGAGTAGGAGAGAGAGAGAGAGAGAGTAGGAGACAGAGAGAGAGAGAGAGAGAGAGAGAGTAGGAGAGAGAGAGAGAGAGAGAGACAGAGAGAGAGAGAGAGTAGGTCAGAGAGAGAGAGAGAGAGAGAGAGTAGGAGAGAGAGAGAGAGAGAGAGAGAGAGAGAAATGAGGAACAGAGAAGCAGCTACAGATGTAGGATCTTCATTTGACCTGTATTGTCACGGAAAAATAATCCCGGAGCAACAGGTTTTGATATTTTAGTCCATAACGTTTCTTGATTGGTAGTTAGGCTATTAGCTGGTCAGGCTCCATGAAAAGTGGAATACAATCAGTATAACCATGCAATAGTGTGGGTTTTCACTGAATTTATGTAAATCAGGAAGCTCATCTGCATGGAAAATTATCACCAACAAAATAGTGATCAAATTAAGATCCTACATCTGTAGCAGCGATATCTAGGCTTGACTGAGATAGACCCTGACAAGCCCCACAGACTGGCAGACTGGTGCGTGTGTGTTTGTTGGCACTTAGAATGTGGGGTTTATAAGTGTAGACAGTTCACACACACACAACAGGCTGCCAGTCTGTGGGGCTTGTCAGGGTCTACTCGCACGTGTGTGTGTGTGATTGTGTGTAAATGTGTGTCTGTGTGTCTGTGTGTCTGTGTGTCTGTGTGTCTGTGGGGCTTGTCAGGGTCTACTCGCACGTGTGTGTGATTGTGTGTAAATGTGTGTCTGTGTGTCTGTGTGTCTGTGTGTCTGTGTGTCTGTGTGTCTGTGTGTCTGTGTGTCTGTGGGGCTTGTCAGGGTCTACTCGCACGTGTGTGTGTGTGATTGTGTGTAAATGTGTGTCTGTGTGTCTGTGTGTCTGTGTGTCTGTGTGTCTGTGTGTCTGTTTGTCTGTGTGTCTGTGGGGCTTGTCAGGGTCTACTCGCACGTGTGTGTGTGTGATTGTGTGTAAATGTGTAAATGTGTGTCTGTGTGTCTGTGTGTCTGTGTGTCTGTGTGTCTGTGTGTCTGTGGGGCTTGTCAGGGTCTACTCGCACGTGTGTGTGATTGTGTGTAAATGTGTGTCTGTGTGTCTGTGTGTCTGTGTGTCTGTGGGGCTTGTCAGGGTCTACTCGCACGTGTGTGTGTGTGATTGTGTGTAAATGTGTGTCTGTGTGTCTGTGTGCGTGCGTGTGTGTGTGTGTCTTGTCGTTGTATCTAAAACATTGTGTTTATAGGTGAAGACAGCTCTTTCTCAGCCTGGCTGCTCGACTGGGGAGTGACATACATAGAGAGAAACATGAGTGGGAACTGTACACACTGTCACACTTGCTCCCACTCTCTGGCGCTCGAGGGCTACAGGCGGACCCATCATTACGCACACCTGTCGCCATCATTACGCGCATCAGCGCTTCATTGGACTCATCACTTTATTGATTGCCTCCTCTATATCTGTCTATTCCCCAGCATTAATGTTGTTACGTGTCCGTGTCCGTGTTTGGTTTCATGTCTCTTATTTATTCAATATTCATTCCCTGCATGTGTTACTCATCTCCTAACGTCTGTCCTCACAGAATGCTGACAGCAATATTGGAAGCATTAGGGACTATTTTCGTTTTTCGTTTTGGTTGCCGACATCTGGTCTGGATACCGCTGCCGAAGGAACCGCAGGTGCCTCAGCTGGCTCGTCAGGCTTCCATGCTTTAGCTGGCTCGAGACGTTTTCTTGCCTCGCTTGGCTCCCATCCCACGTCATGCCTCAGCCGGCTCGTCGGGCTTCCACGCCTCAGCCTGCCCATCAGGCTCGCCCAGGTGGGATGCTGGGTGGCGCCCCTAGAGGGGGGGTACTGTCACACCTGCCCCCACTCCCCCTCTCTGACGCTCGAGGGCACCAGGCTGCTCATCATTACGCACACCTGGCACCATCGTTACACGCATCAGCACTTCATTGGACTCACTTGGACTCCATCACCTCATTGATGGCTTCTATATCTGTCTACTCCTCAGTTTGATCCCATTTCAGCATTAATGTCGGTACGTTTCTCTTGTCCACACGCTGTCCGTGTTTGGTTTTATGTCTGTTATTTATTAAATATTCACACCCTGTACTTGCTTCTCATCTCCCAGCATCTGTCCTCACATACACACACAAACACACACACGCGACCTGCACGTGCACACATAGATGGAAAACACAGAGCTGCTGGAAAAACTGTGATATTGGGAAAAGCATCACCTACACTGGCAGAAAGACAGACAGACCGACTGACTGACTGAATTTGACAAAACTCACATATGGTTTAAGATCAGGGGAGTATCCTCAGGTAGCATAAACATAAACAAAACCAACAACCGTAAGCAGCTGGCAGTCATTTCCTGGAATATAGAATGTAACATTTTTACATAGTGTCAGCCACTAATAACCAAGCCATGGGAGATAGAACTCACGGCTGAATTTAGAACTCAAACTTCTGGAACTGTTGATAGTCAGAAAGAACACCTACAGAAATTAATTTGAAACTCTTTTTCCTAATGAATATATAAAATGCTAAACCTGACATTTGCTACACATTTCGTCTGCCCAGAAAAGTACCCCTAAAGCAGCACAGTGATCATGTCTGGAGCATAAGCCTTGTCCTAATTAGAATTTATTCACATCCTGTGTGTGTGGGTTGAATACTTTATATTTATACAGCAGAAAGTCACCCCCCCCCCCCAACACACACCTCCACAAACGGAGAGAAAACCAAACAGTTTTAGCAAAAGCCTCTTTCACAAGGTTATCTGATTATATTGTTTCTCTATTGTCAAACACACACACACACACACACACACACACACATACATACATACATACATACATACATACACATCTTGCTTGTTTGTAGGTGACCAGATACTTATTTTTCACCATAATTTGCAAATAAATTCATAAAAATCCTACAATGTGATTTTCTGGATTTATTTTCTTCTCATTTTGTCTGTCATAGTTGAAGTGTACCTACGATGAAAATTACAGGCCTCTCTCATCTTTTTAAGTGGGAGAACTTGCACAATTGGTGGCTGACTAAATACTTTTTTGCCCCACTGTATACTGTATTATCAGGAAAGACTGTAAACTGATGATCGTTTCAGCCAAAGTGTCTTCCTCTGTCGATTGTTTCTGTATGATTCTGATTTTTGTCATTTATGAATATATAATAAAACATAATGTTGAACATAATATACGCTGTCAAAGTTCCAAGGCGGGATCTCTTCTAGTCTTAAAGTTAGGGCCCATTTTATACAGACAAAATGACCTAGTAAGCAACTTAATGAATTACAGCCCTCCTTTAACTTGCATCATTTAGGTTGAGTGACCATTTTGAATCCATTTTCACATTCAATCTTGGCTTCCAAATTGGATCATAACTCTGAAAGTACCAGACATCCCACTCTGAAACTTGTATATCCCAGTAGAGTGTATTATATAGAATGATTATCCAAATCTAAATTCTTATATTTTCAATATTCATGTTTATATTTGTGAATATTCATATTCAAATTTTTGCTTTGTGGCACCTACATATGAAACACTAGGGAGTCTTGCAAGAGGCTTAGGTAAGGCCAAAATGTGATAAATATGCCAATTTTGATAAATAATATCTTAACTTTGCTTTTAAATACAAAATAATGTCAACTATATGTCTACAGTCCTTTCTCCAAGGGATTGTTCTATGGATTACGTTTCATGTAAATCCCCAAAACCATGGTCATGTTTTGTCTGGGTGTCACGTTCTGACCATCGTTCGTATGTGTTTTCCTTGTTTTAGTGTTGGTCAGGACGTGAGCTGGGTGGGCATTCTATGTTGTGTGTCTGGTTTGTCTATTTCTATGTTTGGCCTGATATGGTTCTCAATCAGAGGCAGGTGTTAGTCATTGTCTCTGATTGGGAACCATATTTAGGTAGCCTGTTTTGTGTTGGGTTTTGTGGGTGATTGTTCCTGTCTCTGTGTTTGCACCAGATAGGACTGTTTAGGTTTTCACTTTTGTTGTTTTGTTTAGTCTGTTCATATATAGTTGTCTTTATTAAAAACATGAATAACCACCACGCTGCATTTTGGTCCGCCTCTCCTTCACCACAGGAAAACCGTTACACTGGGTTTCATGAGGAATCGCTCACTAACTTTATACACGCTAAGAAAAAAAAGGAACTATGTATATATTACATTGAGTAACAGGCCCACAATGTGGTTACTTCAGTCCGATTTGGACATATTTAGAAGTAGTCCCTTTTCAGGTTTAGAAGAAGTTACTTCTAAATGTTAACTCCCGTTCATATAAACTGGTAGCATAGCTAGCATAGAGAAATCGGTGGCGGTAGTCAAAGTCGTTTTTAACTGTAATGCAGCTGATTGGTGAAGATGACATGAACATCAAATCAACGTTTATTTGTCATGTGTGCTGAATACAACAGGTGTAGACCTTAGAGTGAAATACTGAATACAACAGGTGTAGACCTTAGAGTGAAATGCTGAATACAACAGGTGTAGACCTTAGAGTGAAATGCTCACTTACAGGCTCTAACCAATAGTGCAAAAAAGGTGTTATGTGAACAATAGGTAAGTAAAGAAATAAACAACAGTAAAAAGACAGGCTTTATACAGTAATGAGGCCTCATACAGACACTGGAAATGAAAGTAGTGAGGCTACATATACAGACACCGGTTAGTCAGGCTGATTGAGGTAGTATGTACATGTAGATATGGTTAAAGTGACTATGCACATATGATGAACAGAGAGTAGCAGTCGTGTAAAAGAGGGGTTGGCGGGTGGTGGGACACAATGCAGATAGCCCGGTTAGCCAATGTGCGGGAGCACTGGTTGGTCGGGCCAATTGAGGTAGTATGTACATGAATGTATAGTTAAAGTGACTATGCATAGATGATAAACAGAAAGTATCAGCATAAAAAGAGGGGTTGGGGGGGCACACAATGCAAATAGTCCGGGTAGCCATTTGATTACCTGTTCAGGAGTCTTATGGCTTGGGGCTGAAAACTGTTGAGAAGCCTTTTTGTCCTAGACTTGGCACTCCGGTACCGCTTGCCATGCGGTAGTAGAGAGAACAGTTGACCATTTTTAGGGCCTTCCTCTGACACCCCCTGGTGTAGAGGTCATGGATGGCAGGCAGCTTAGCCCCATTGATGTACTGGGCCGTACGCACTACCCTCTGTAGTGCCTTGTGGTGTGAGGCCGAGCAATTGCCGTACCAGGCAGTAATGCAACCATGCTCTTGATGTTGCAGCTGTAGACCTTTTGAGGATCTCAGGACCCATGACAAATCTTTTTAGTTTCCTGTGGGGGAATAGGCTTTGTCGTGCCCTCTTCACACCTGTCTTGGTATGTTTGGACCATTCTAGTTTGTTGTTGATGTGGACACCAAGGAACCTGAAGCTCTCAACCTGCTCCACTAAAGCCCCGTCGATGAGAATGGGGGCGTGCTCGGTCCTGTAGTCCACAATCATCTCCTTAGTCTTGATTACATTGAGGGATAGGTTGCTATTCTGGCACCACCCGGCCAGGTCTCTGACCTCCTCCCTATAGGTTGTCTCGTCGTTGTCGGTGATCAGGCCTACCACTGTTTTGTTGTCTGCAAACTTAATGATGGTGTTGGAGTCATGGCTGGCCATGCAGTCGTGGGCGAATAGGGAATACAGGAGGGGACTGAGCATGCACCCCTGGGGAGCTCCAGTGTTGAGGATCAGCGTGGCAGATGTGTTGCTACATACCCTCACCACCTGGGGTCGGCCCATCAGGAAGTCCAGGATCCTGTTGCAGAGGGAGGTGTTTAGTCCCAGGATCCTTAGCTTAGTGATGAGCTTTGAGGGTACTATGGTGTTGAACGCTGAGCTGTAGTGAATGAATTGCATTCTCGCATAAGTGTTCCTTTTGTCCAGGTGGGAAAGGGCAGTGTGGAGTGCAATAGAGATTACGTCATCTGTGGATCTGTTTGGGCGGTATGCAAATTGGAGTGGGTCTAGGGTTTCTGGGATGATGGTGTTGATGTGAGCCATTACCAACCTTTCAAAGCACTTCATGGCTACGGGCGTGAGTGCTACGGGTCTGAAATCATTTAGACAGGGTGCTTTTGTGTTCTTGGGCACAGGGACTATGGTGGTCTGCTTGAAACATGTTGGTATTACAGACTCAATCAGGGACATGTTGAAAATGTCAGTGAAGACACCTGCAAGTTGGTCATCACATGCCTGGAGCACACGTCCTGGTAATCCGTCTGGCCCCGCAGCCTTGTGAATGTTGACCTGTTTAAAGGTCTTACTCACGTCAGCTACGGAGAGCGTGATCACACAGTCATCCGGAACAGCTGATGCTCTCATGCATGCCTCAGTGTTGCTTGCCTCGAAACAAGCATAGAAGTGATTTAGCTCGTCTGGTAGACTCGTGTCACTGGGAAACTTCTCTTTGTAGTCTGTAATAGTTTGCAAGCCCTGTCACATCAGACGAGCATCAGAGCTGGTGTAGTATGATTCAATCTTAGCCCTGTATTGACGCTTTGCCTGTTTGATGGTTCGTCGCAGGGCACAGCAGGATTTCTTGTAAGCTTCCGGGTTAGAGTCCCGCACCTTGAAAGCGGCAGCTCTACCAGTGCGAATGTTGCCTGTAATCCATGGCTTCTGGTTGGGGTATGTACGTACAGTCACTGTGGGACGACGTCCTCGATGCACTTATTGATAAAGCCAGTGACTGATGTGGTGTATTCCTCAATGTCATCGGAAGAATCCCGGAACATGTTCCAGTCTGTGCTGCAAAACAGTCCTGTAGTTTAGCATCTGCTTCAGTGACAACTTTTTTATAGGCCGAGTCACTAGTGCTTCCTGCTTTAATTTTTGCTTGTAAGCGGGAATCAGAGGGATAGAGTTGTGGTCAGATTAACCAAATGGAGGGTGAGGATTGTGTCGAGGCACAGATCTGGGGAAGCATTGAAGGTTCTCAAGAACACAGCGGCCTCCATCATTCTTAAATGGAAG
>NC_034189.2:11209183-11229183 GCF_002021735.2 Oncorhynchus kisutch | reverse complement strand
ATTACCACTACTACCACCATCATTACTACTACTACCACCATCATTACTACTACTACTACTACCACCACCATCATTAAACTGTTATCACCACCACCACCATCATTACTACTACTACCATCATCATTACTACTACTACCAAAACCATCATTAAACTGTTATCACTACCATCATCATCATTACCACTACTACCACCATCATTGCTACTACTACTACCACCATCATTACCACTACTACTACCACCATCATTACTACTACTACCACCACCATCATCATTACCACTACTACTACCACCATCATTACTACTACTACCACCATCATTACTACTCCGGGCACATCGTGCACCACTCCCTAGCATTCTTCTTGCCAATGTCCAGTCTCTTGACAACAAGGTTGATGAAATCCGAGCAAGGGTAGCATTCCAGAGGGACATCAGAGACTGTAACGTTCTCTGCTTCACGGAAACATGGCTAACTGGAGAGACGCAATCCGAAGCGGTGCAGCCAGCGGGTTTCTCCACGCATCGCGCCGACAGAAACGAACATCTTTCTGGTAAGAAGAGGGGCGGGGGCGTATGCCTTATGGCCAACGTGACATGGTGTGATGAATGAAACATACAGGAACTCAAATCCTTCTGTTCACCTGATTTAGAATTCCTCACAATCAAATGTAGACCGCATTATCTACCAAGAGAATTCTCTTCGATTATAATCACAGCCGTATATATACCCCCCCAAGCAGACACATCGATGGCTCTGAACGAACTTTATTTAACTCTCTGCAAACTGGAAACGATTTATCCGGAGGCTGCATTCATTGTAGCTGGGGATTTTAACAAGGCTAATCTGAAAACAAGACTCCCTAAATTTTATCAGCATATCGATTGCGCAACCAGGGGTGGAAAGACCCTGGATCATTGTTACTCTAACTTCCGCGACGCATATAAGGCCCTGCCCCGCCCCCCTTTCGGAAAAAGCTGACCACGACTCCATTTTGTTGATCACTGCCTACAGACAGAAACTAAAACAAGAAGCTCCCACGCTGAGGTCTGTCCAACGCTGGTCCGACCAAGCTGACTCCACACTCCAAGACTGCTTCCATCACGTGGACTGGGAGATGTTTCGTATTGCGTCAGATAACAACATTGACGAATACGCTGATTCGTGCGAGTTCATTAGAACGTGCGTTGAAGATGTCATTCCCATAGCAACGATTAAAGCATTCCCTAACCAGAAACCGTGGATTGATGGCAGCATTCGTGTGGAACTGAAGGCGCGAACCACTGCTTTTAATCAGGGCAAAGTGTCTGGTGACATGACTGAATACAAACAGTGCAGCTATTCCCTCCGCAAGGCTATCAAACAAGCTAAGCGCCAGTACAGAGACAAAGTAGAATCTCAATTCAACGGCTCAGACACAAGAGGCATGTGGCAGGGTCTACAGTCAATCACGGACTACAGGAAGAAACCCAGCCCAGTCACGGACCAGGATGTCTTGCTCCCAGGCAGACTAAATAACTTTTTTGCCCGCTTTAAGGACAATACAGTGCCACTGACACGGCCTGCAACGAAAACATGCGGTCTCTCCTTCACTGCAGCCGAAGTGAGTAAGACATTTAGACGTGTTAACCCTCGCAAGGCTGCAGGCCCAGACGGCATCCCCAGCCGCGCCCTCAGAGCATGCGCAGACCAGCTGGCCGGTGTGTTTACGGACATATTCAATCAATCCCTATACCAGTCTGCTGTTCCCACATGCTTCAAGAGGGCCACCATTGTTCCTGTTCCCAAGAAAGCTAAGGTAACTGAGCTAAACGACTACCGCCCCGTAGCACTCACATCCGTCATCATGAAGTGCTTTGAGAGACTAGTCAAGGACCATATCACCTCCACCCTACCTGACACCCTTGACCCACTCCAATTTGCTTACCGCCCAAATAGGTCCACAGACGATGCAATCTCAACCACACTGCACACTGCCCTAACCCATCTGGACAAGAGGAATACCTATGTGAGAATGCTGTTCATCGACTACAGCTCGGCATTCAACACCATAGTACCCTCCAAGCTCGTCATCAAGCTCGAGACCCTGGGTCTCGACCCCGCCCTGTGCAACTGGATACTAGACTTCCTGACGGGCCGCCCCCAGGTGGTGAGGGTAGGCAACAACATCTCCTCCCCGCTGATCCTCAACACTGGGGCCCCACAAGGGTGCGTTCTGAGCCCTCTCCTGTACTCCCTGTTCACCCACGACTGCGTGGCCATGCACGCCTCCAACTCAATCATCAAGTTTGCGGACGACACAACAGTGGTAGGCTTGATTACCAATAACGACGAGACAGCCTACAGGGAGGAGGTGAGGGCCCTCGGAGTGTGGTGTCAGGAAAATAACCTCACACTCAACGTCAACAAAACTAAGGAGATGATTGTGGACTTCAGGAAACAGCAGAGGGAACACCCCCCCATCCACATCGATGGAACAGTAGTGGAGAGGGTAGCAAGTTTTAAGTTCCTCGGCATACACATCACAGACAAACTGAATTGGTCCACTCACACAGACAGCATCGTGAGGAAGGCGCAGCAGCGCCTCTTCAACCTCAGGAGGCTGAAGAAATTCGGCTTGTCACCAAAAGCACTCACAAACTTCTACAGATGCACAATCGAGAGCATCCTGGCGGGCTGTATCACCGCCTGGTATGGCAACTGCACCGCCCTCAACCGTAAGGCTCTCCAGAGGGTAGTGAGGTCTGCACAACGCATCACCGGGGGCAAACTACCTGCCCTCCAGGACACCTACACCACCCGATGCTACAGGAAGGCCATAAAGATCATGAAGGACATCAACCACCCGAGCCACTGCCTGTTCACCCCGCTGTTATCCAGAAGGTGAGGTCAGTACAGGTGCATCAAAGCTGGGACCGAGAAACTGAAAAACAGCTTCTATGTCAAGGCCATCAGACTGTTAAACAGCCACCACTAACATTGAGTGGCTACTGCCAACACACTGTCAATGACACTGACTCTACTCCAGCCACTTTAATCATGGGAATTGATGGGAAATGATGTAAATATATCACTAGCCACTTTAAACAATGCTACCTTATATAATGTTACTTACCCTACATTATTCATCTCATATGCATACGTAGATACTGTACTCTATATCATCGACTGCATCCTTATGTAATACATGTATCACTAGCCACTTTAACTACGCCACATGGTTTACATACTCATCTCATATGTATATACTGTACTCGATATCATCTACTGTATCTTGCCTATGCTGCTCTGTACCATCACTCATTCATATATCCTTATGTACATATTCTTTATCCCCTTACACTGTGTATAAGACAGTAGTTTTTTTTGGAATTGTTAGTTAGATTACTTGTTCGTTATTACTGCATTGTCGGAACTAGAAGCACAAGCATTTCGCTACACTCGCATTAACATCTGCTAACCATGTGTATGTGACAAATAAAATTTGATTTGATTTGATTTACTACCACCATCATTACCACTACTACTACCACCATCATTACTACTACTACCACCACCATCATTACCACTACTACTACCACCATCATTACTACTACTACTACCACCATCATTAAACTGTTATCACTACCATCATCATTACTACTACTACCACCATCATTACCACTACTACCACCATCATTACCACTACTACCACCATCATTACTACTACTACTACCACCACCATCATTAAACTGTTATCACTACCACCATCATTACTACTACTACCACCATCATTACTACAACTACCACCACCATCATTACTACTACTACCACCATCATTACTACTACTACCACCATCATTACTACTACTACTACCACCACCATCATTAAACTGTTATCACTACCATCATCATCATTACTACTACTGCTACCACCATCATTACCACTACTACTACCACCATCATTACTACTACTAGCACCACCATCATTAATACTACTACCACCATCATCATTAAACTGTTATCACTACCACCATCATTACTACTACTACCACCATCATTACTACAACTACCACCACCATCATTACTACTACTACCACCATCATTACTACTACTACCACCACCATCATTACTACTACTACCACCATCATCATTAAACTGTTATCACTACCATCATCATTACTACTACCACCACCATCATTACTACTACTACCACCATCATCATTAAACTGTTATCACTACCACCATCATTACCACTACTACTACCACCATCATTACTACTACTACCACCACCATCATTACCACTACTACTACCACCATCATTACTACTACTACTACCACCATCATTAAACTGTTATCACTACCATCATCATTACTACTACTACCACCATCATTACCACTACTACCACCATCATTACCACTACTACCACCATCATTACTACTACTACTACCACCACCATCATTAAACTGTTATCACTACCACCATCATTACTACTACTACCACCATCATTACTACAACTACCACCACCATCATTACTACTACTACCACCATCATTACTACTACTACCACCATCATTACTACTACTACTACCACCACCATCATTAAACTGTTATCACTACCATCATCATCATTACTACTACTGCTACCACCATCATTACCACTACTACTACCACCATCATTACTACTACTAGCACCACCATCATTAATACTACTACCACCATCATCATTAAACTGTTATCACTACCACCATCATTACTACTACTACCACCATCATTACTACAACTACCACCACCATCATTACTACTACTACCACCATCATTACTACTACTACCACCACCATCATTACTACTACTACCACCATCATCATTAAACTGTTATCACTACCATCATCATTACTACTACCACCACCATCATTACTACTACTACCACCATCATCATTAAACTGTTATCACTACCACCATCATTACTACTACTACCACCATCATCATTAAACTGTTATCACTACCACCATCATTACTACTACTACCACCACCATCATCATTAAACTGTTATCACTACCACCATCATTACTACTACTACCACCACCATCATTAAACTGTTATCACTACCATCATCATCATTAACTGTTATCACTACCATCATCATCATTACCACTACTACCATCATCATCATTAAACTGTTATCACCACCACCAACATCATTTACTACTACTACCACCACCATCATTAAACTGTTATCACTACCATCATCATCATTACCACTACTACTACCACCATCATTACTACTACTACCATCATCATTACTACTACTACCACCACCATCATTAAACTGTTATCACCACCATCATCATCATTACCACTACTACTATCATCATCATTACCATGACTACCACCACCATCATTGCTACAACTACACCACCACCATTAAACTGTTATCACTACCATCATAATCATTACCACTACTACCATCATCATTACTACTACTACCACCACCATCATTACTACCACCACCATCATTAAACTGTCATCACTACCATCATCATTACTACTACATCTACCATCATCATTAAACTGTTATCACTACCATCATTACTACTACTACCACCACCATCATCATTACTACTACATCTACCATCATCATTAAACTGTTATCACTACCACCATCGTTACTACTACTACCACCACCATCATCATTACTACTACATCTACCATCATCATTACTACTACATCTACCATCATCATTAAACTGTTATCACTACCATCATCATTAAACTGTTATCACTACCATCATCATTACTAATACTACTACCACCATCATTAAACTGTTATCACTACCACCATCATTCAACTATTCTCATTACCATCACCATCACCCCTACAACACGCACCATTGCTTTTTGGAATAGTAATCACAATACAAATAATAGTAATAACTTTAATACCAGTAAAATATATAATAGTAATAACAATAATACTAATGATAAGTAAGTTGCTGTTTACTATGCAGATGTTATTATTCAGTGTCCCTCAGGCTACGGCAGGTGAATACATATTTGGTTGCAAGAGGAGTCATTGCTCCTTCGCCCATGAGTATTTTTAGTTTTTCCTAAGTTAAATTTGGAATACAGTGCTTATGGAAAGTATTCAGACCCCCTTTCCACATTTGGTTATGTTACAGCCTTATTCTAAAATTCATAAAATAGTATTTTTCCCTCATCAATCTACACAAAATACCCCATAATGACAAAGCAAAAACCACTTTTGAGAAATGTTTGTAAATTTATAAAAAATACAAAAATTGAAATATCACTTTTATAGTTGAAGTCGGATGTTTACATTCGCCTTAGCCAAACACATTTAAAATCAGTTGGTCACAATTCCTGACTTTTAATCCTAGTAAGAATTGCCTGTTTAAGGTCAGTTAGGATCACCATTTTATTTTAAGAATGTGAAATGTCAGAATAATAGTTATAATAGTTATTTCAGTTTTTATACACATTCCCAATGGGTGAGAAGTTTACATACACTCAATTAGTATTTGGTAGCATTGCCTTTAAATTGTTTAACTTGGGTCAAATGTTTCGGGTAGCCTTCCACAAGCTTCCCACAATAAGTTGGGTGAATTTTGGCCCGGTCCCCCTGACAGAGCTGGTGTAACTGAGTCAGGTTTGTAGGCCTCCTTGCTCGCACACGCTTTTTCAGTTCTGCCCACAAATGTTCTATAGGATTGAGGTCAGGGCTTTGTGATGGCCACTCCAATACCTAGACTTTGTTGTCCTTAAGCCATTTTGCCACAACTTTGGAAGTATGCTTGGGGTCATTGTACATTTGGAAGACCCATTTGCGGCCAAGCTTTAACTTCCCGACTGATGTCTTGAGATGTTGCTTCAATATATCCTCATAATTTTCCATCCTCATGAAGCCATCTATTTTGTGAAGTGCAGCAGTCCCTCCTGCAGCAAAGCATCCCCACAACATGATGCTGCCAACCCCGTGCTTCACGGTTGGGATGGTGTTCTTCGGCTTGCAAGCCTCCCCCTTTCTCCTCCAAACATAACGATGGTCATTGTGGCAAAACAGTTCTATTTTGTTTCGTCAGACCAGAGGACATTTCTCCAAAAAGTACGATCTTTGTCCCCATGTGAAATTGCAAACCGTAGTCTGGCTTTTTTATGGCGGTTTTGGAGCAGTGGCATCTTCCTCGCTGAGCGGGCTTTCAGGTTATGTCGATATAGGACTCGTTTTACTGTGGATATAGATACTTTTGTAGCTGTTTCCTCCAGCATCTTCACAAGGTCCTTTGCTGTTGTTCTGGGATTGATTTGCACTTTTCGCACCAAAGTACGTTCATCTTTAGGAGACAGAACGCGTCTCCTTCCTAAGCGGTATGACGGCTGCGTGGTCCCATGGTATTTATACCTGCGTACTATTGTTTGTACAGATGAACGTGGTACCTTCAGGCATTTGGAAATTGATCCCAAGGATGAACCAGACATGTGGAGGTCTACAATTTGTTGTCTGAGGTCTTGAGTGATTTCTTTTGATTTCCCCATGATGTCAAGCAAAGAAGCACTGAGTTTGAAGGTAGGCCTTGAAATGCATCCAAAGGTACTGTCAAGCGGTGCGTAACTGGTGGCATGGAAGTCAAACGCAGTAGAGCAGAACTTGGTAAATGGCTGGTGCCGTTTAATACACATAACTCCCGGCTTACAAAAATCACAAAAACACATGGGCACAAAACCCATCTCGCACCAGTCACACCAGTCACACCAGTCACACCAGGCACACCAGTCACACCAGTCACACCAGTCACACCAGTCACACAAGGCACACGTACTTACACTGAACAATTCCCTACAAGGACATGGTGGAAACAGAGGGAACATTTACAACATGTAATTAGGGAAATGAAACCTGGTGAGTGTGACAATCAGACAAAA
The DNA here is from genome assembly GCF_002021735.2 of Oncorhynchus kisutch. Taxonomy (NCBI): domain Eukaryota; kingdom Metazoa; phylum Chordata; class Actinopteri; order Salmoniformes; family Salmonidae; genus Oncorhynchus; species Oncorhynchus kisutch. The sequence continues at coordinate 11,221,269 of NC_034189.2, read as the reverse complement.
CAAATGGAATGAAAAATGGATCGGCGATGGCTAGAAGACCGGTGACGTCGACCACCGAACACCGCCCGAACAAGGAGAGGAACCGACTTCGGCAGAAGTCGTGACAGCTACACCTCAATTGACTCAAATGATTTAAATTAGCCTATCAGAAGCTTCTAAAGATATGACACAATTTCCTGGAATTTTCCAAGCTGTTTAAAGGCACAGTCAACTTAGTGTATGTAAACTTCTGACCCACTGGAATTGTGATACAGTGAATTATAAGTTAAATAATCTGTCTGTAAACTATTTTGAGGAAAATGACTTGTGTCATGCACAAAGTAGATGTCCTAACCAACTTGACAAAACTAGAGTTTGTTAACAAGAAATTTGTGATTGATAAGGAGTTTTAATGACTCCAACCTAAGTGTATGCAAACTTCCGACTTCAACTGTACATAAGTATTCAGACCCTTTACTCAGCACTTTGTTGAAGCACCTTTGGCAGAGATTACAGCCTCAAGATTTCTTGGTTATGACTCTACAAGCTTGGCACACCTCTATTTGGGGAGTTTCTCCCATTCATATATCCTCTCAAGCTCTGTCAGGGTGGATGGGGAGTGTCGCTGCACAGCTTTTTTTGATAGGGTTCAGGTCCGGGCTCTGGCTGGGTCACTCAAGGACATTCAGAGACTTGTCCCGAAGCAACTCCTGTGTTGTCTTGGCTGTGTGCTTAGGGTCGTTGTCCTGTTGGAAGGTGAACCTTCACCCCAACCGGAGGTCCTGAGCACTCTGGAGCAGGTTTTCATCAAGGATCTCTCTGTACTTTACTCTGTTCATCTTTACCTAGATCCTGACTAGTTTCCCAGTCCCTATCGCTGAAAACATCCTCACAGCATGATGCTGCCATGCTTCACCATAGGGATAGTGCCAGGTTTCCTCCAGATGTGATGTTTGGCATTCAGGCCAAAGAGTCCAATCTTGGTTTTATCAGATGAGAGAATCTGGTTTCTCATGGTCTGAGAGTCCTTTATGTGCCTTTAAGCAAACTCCAAGCTGGCTGTCATGTGCCTTTTGCTGAGGAGTGGCTTCCGTCTGGCCAATCTACCATAAAGACCTGGCTGGTGAAGTGCTGCAGAGATTCTTGTCCTTCTGGAAGGTTCTCCCATCTACACAGAGGAACTCTGGAGCTCTGTCATTGTGACAATTGGGTTCTTGATCACCACCCTGACCAAGGCCCTTCTCCCCTGATTGCTCAGTTTGACCGGGCGGCCGTCTCATTCCAACAATCTTCCATTTAAGAATGATGGAGGCCACTGTATTCTTGGGGACTTCAATGGTGCAGAAATGTTTTGTTACCCTTCCCCGGATCTGTGCCTCGACACAATCCTGTCTCGGAGCTCTATGGACAATTTCTTCAACCTTATGGCTTGGTTTTTGCTCTGACATGCATTGTCAACAATGGGATCTTAAGTAGACAGGTGTGTGCCTTTCCAAATTATGTCCAATCAATATAATTTACCACAGGTGGACTCAAATCAAGTTCTCAAAGAGAATGCACCTGGGCTCAATTTTGAATGGCATAGCAAGTCAAATCAAATCAAATGTATTTATATAGCCCTTCTTACATCAGCTGATATCTCAATGTGCTGTACAGAAGCCCAGCATAAAACCCCAAACAGCAAGCAATGCAGGTGTAGAAGCACGGTGGCTAGGAAAAACTCCCTAGAAAGGCCAGAATCTAAGAAGAAACCTAGATACGAACCAGGCTATGAGGGGTGGCCAGCCCTCTTCTGGCAGCCCTCTTCTGAGTCAAATAATAATAATCACAGTGGTTGTCGAGGGTGCAACAGGGCAGCACCCCAGGAGTCAATGTCAGTTGGCTTTTCATAGCCGATCATTCAGAGTATCTCTACCGCTCCTGCTGTCTCTAGAGTGTTGAGAACAGCAGGTCTGGGACAGGTAGCACAGGACAGGGTTCCATAGCCGCAGGCAGAACAGTTGAAACTGGAGCAGCAGCACGGCCAGTTGGACTGGGGACAGCAAGGAGTCATCAGGCATGGTCTTAGGGCTCAGGTCCTCTGAGAGAGAGAGAGAGAGAGAGAGGGAGAGAGAGAGAGAGAGAGAGAGAGGGGAAGAAAGAGAGAGAGAGGGGAAGAAAGAGAGAGAGAGAGAGAGAGAGAGAGAGAGAGAGAGAGAGAGAGGGGGGAAGAAAGAGAGAGAGAGAGAGAGAGAGAGAGGGGAAGAAAGAGAGAGAGAGAGATCTTAATTTGATCCATACTTCTGCTTGTTGTGACACCTCTCTTTGGTAGGAAAATGGCTGAATGCTTTATGTGACTAGTTGCTGACCTAACATAATGATATGTTCTGCTTTCGCCAAAAAAAGCCTTTTTGAAATCGGACACTGTGGTTGGATTAACGAGAAATGTATCTTTAAAATGGTGTAAAATACTTGCATGGTTGAGGAATTTTAATTATGAGATTTCTGTTGTTCTGAATTTGACTCCCTGCAATTTCACTGGCTGTTGGCGAGGTGGGACGCTAGCATCCCAAACGATCCCAGAGAGGTTCAGTGTAGCCAACAAATGTATGATCTCTTTTGTATCCTCATTACCACGGGAAAGCGGCTCAATTCTGACCTACATGCATTAGTTGGCATATTTCTTTGGACTTTCTGGCAGAATTCTGCATGTAGGGCCTCAATGGTTAAAGACCTGGAGAATAAACCCTCCTCCTCACAGCTGCCCATGTTCCTTAATGTTGATGATGTGGTTGTTACTGACAAGAAGCACATGGCTGAGCTCTTTCATCTCCACCGGACTCTAAGTCAGGATTCCTATTTGACTCAGCAAAGCCTCCTTGCCTGTCCAACATTTCCTCATCTCCCACCCCTTCTAATGCGACTTTCCCTGATGCTCCTCCCTCTTTTTCCCCTGATCCGCTACAAAGTTTCTCCCTGCAGGCAGTCACGGAGTCAGAGGTGTTAAACGGAGCTCCTTATTAAACTTGACCCCCAAAAAACATCTGGGTCAGATGGTTTAGACCCTTTCTTCTTTAAGGTTGCTGCCCCTATCATCGCTAAGCCTATCTCCAACCTTTTTAACCTGTCACTCCTCTTTGGGGAGGTTCCCATTGCTTGGAAGGCAGCCACAGTTCGTTATTTATTTAAAAGGGGGAGATCAAGCTGATCCTAACTGTTATAGGCCTATTTCTATTTTGCCCTGTTTATCAAAAGTGTTGGAAAAATGTGTCTATAATCAACTGACTGGCTTTCTTGATGTCTATAGTATTCTCTCTGGTATGCAATCTGTTTTCCACTCAAGTTAAGGATGTGTCAATTCAACCTTAAAGGTCCTCAATGATATCACCATTGCCCTTGATTCTAAGCAACATTGTGCCTGAATTTTTATTGACTTGGCCAAAGCTTTTGATACGGTAGACCATTCTGTTTTAGTGGGCCGGCTAAGGCGTATTGGTGTCTCTGAGGGGTCATTGCCACTGCCTGTCACCAAGGGAGTACCCCAAGGCTCGATCCTAGGCCCCAAGCTCTTCTCAATTTACATCAACAACATAGCCCAGGCAGTAGGAAGCTCTCTCATCCATGTATATGCAGATGATACAGTCTTATGAATGTATGGTATGGTGAGCTATTCTGGCCTGGTCTTGTAGAGCTGTGCTGTAATATGTTGTGTCTGGCTCTTCTCTTCTGGGGATGGTGGAGTTACTGTTGTTTCAGAAAGTGGAGAGGGGAGTCTCTGTTGCTGGTGTGATGGGGTTGATGGGTGTGATTGGTGATGGGGGTGATGTGGTGATGGGGGTGAGGGGGGTGAGGGGTGAGGGGGGTAAGTAGGTGATGGGTGTGAGGGGGGGTGATGAGTGTGAGGGGGGTGAGGGGGGTGATGGATGTGATGGGGTGATGGGGGTGAGGGGGTGATGGGGTGAGGGGAGTGATGTGGGTGAGGGTGGTGATGTGGGTGAGGAGGTTATGGGGGTGATGGGGTGAGGGGGTGATGTGGTGATGGGGGTGATGGGGTGAGGGGGGTGATGGAGTGAGGTGGGTTATGTGGTGAGGGGGTGATGTGGTGAGGGGGTGATGGGGGTGAGGGGTGAGGGGGGGTGATGAGTGTGAGGGGGGTGATGGGGTGTTGTGGTTATGGGGGTGAGGGGGTGAGGGGGGTGATGGGGTGAGGGGGGTGATGGGTGTGAGGGGGGTGATGTGGGTGAGGGGGTTATGGGGGTGAGGGGTGAGGGGTGAGAAGGGTGATGAGTGTGAGGGGGGTGATGGGGTGATGTGGGTATGGGGGTGAGGGGGTGAGGGGGATGATGTGGGTGAGGGGGTTATGGGGGTGATGTGTCCCTGCCTAAGTGTTGTGTCCTTTACATCCTTTACATCCTTAGGTTCTGACACTCTGACCTGATCACATTGTTGTATCAGTGGTCACATGTCAGAGTGGTGATGGTGAGCTATTCTGACATTGAGCAGTGAAGCACAGTGATCTGTTGATTTATTTTGAACATAGCCTGTGCCCGCTCTGCCACTCTTCTCACTGCCACAGATACATTTTCACCTTTGGCATAAAGGTTGTTTGTGCCAGTGTGGATGATGATATTGTCAGGGGTGTCAATCCTGGTTTGATTGAGTAGCTGCATTTCACTGTCAGTTGTAGGACACTGGGATTTATACACCTGGTGTCTAGGGAATCATCTTTCCTGGACTAAGAACTTCCCATTTGAATCAATAAGGATTGCAGTTGTGGGTGATTGTCTGGATGGAGCAGACTGGGAGGCTGGTAGGCTGACCTGGGCTGGAGCAGATTGTGAGGCTGGAGAAGACTGGGAAGCTAGTATTCTGACCTGTGCTGGAGCAGACTGAGAGGCTGGTAGGCTGACCTGGGCTGGAGCAGACTGGGAGGCTGGTAGGTTGACCTAGGCTGGACCAGACTGGAAGGCTGGTAGGCTGACCTGGGCTGGAGCAGACTGGGAGGCTGGTAGGTTGACCTAGGCTGGACCAGACTGGAAGGCTGGTAGATTGACCTGAGCTGGAGCAGACTGGGAGGCTGGTAGGTTGACCTGACCTGGAGCAGACTGGGAGACTGGTAGATTGACCTGGGCTGGAGCAGACTGGGAGGATGGTAGATTGACCTGGGCTGGAGCAGACTGGGAGGCTGGTTATGCTGGTCTCAGGTCCTGCCTGTGTTGTACCAAGCTGGTTGACATGTTCTGTCTCTCCCCTTCTCCCCGCTTCTCTAATTTCAATTCAATTTAAGGGCTTTTTTGGCATGGGAAACATATGTTTACATTGCCAAAGCAAGTGAACTAGATAATAAACCAAAGTGAAATAAACAATAAAATATAAACAGTAAACATTACACTCACAGAAGTTCCAAAAGAATAAAGACATTTCAAATGTTATATTATGTCTATATACAGTGTTGTTGTTACGCACGCCTCTTGGGGAGAATTGCAGGAAGCCATTTCCTGCAACACACTCACAAATACACAAACTACAACACAGAAACTGGGGAACGCAACACGCCCACCACAACTAAACCCGTGATAGAGCGTTGGCAACCACATTCGCCGAACCATTCACATAGGCGATCTGTACATTGTATCCTTGTACAATCAGAGCCCACCTCATAAGGTGGCGGTTCTGATTGTACATTTGCTTCAAAAACACCAACGGATTATGGTCCGTGAAGACCAGTATAGGCAAGGCACTAGAGCCCACATGTACCGCAAAGAACTGTAAGGCTAGCAATAAGGCCAGCGTCTCTTGTCCAATGGTGGAGTACCTTGACTGACACGAGTTGAACTTACGGGAGAAGAAACTGACAGGCTGATCCACTCCATCTTCATCTCCCTGCAAGAGAACCGCACCCACCCCCACTATACTAGCGTCTACCTCCAACTTAAAAGGTTTGTCAAAGTTGGGGGCGGCAAGCACTGGAGCACTACAAAGTAGCGCTTTAGCGGACTCAAAAGCATAGTTACAGTCCTTGGACCACTTGAATGGTCCCTTGGGACTAAGCAGAGATGAAAGGGGAGCTACTACCGTCGAGAAATTCTTACAGAATGTACGATAGTACCCTACCATCCCTAGGAATCTGCGCAACTGGCGGCGAGTCGTGGGAGCAGGAAAAGCAGCAATTGAAAACTACTTTGCCAGTTACTGGGTGCACTTGACCTTGTCCCACTTGTTTCCCTAAGTCACAGTAGCCTTCCCAAACTCACACTTGGCCAAATTGAGGGTTAAAGAAGCACTCTCCAACTGCTGAAACACACTTCTCAAAGTGGAGAGATGATCAGAACAAGTAGACGAATGAATCACCACATCATCAAGGTAAGCAGTACAATTTGGCACATCTGCAAAGACAATGTCAACTAGCCACTGAAAAGTAGCAGGTGCATTACACATAACAAAGGGCATCACAGTGTAGTTTACAAAGTTATCAGGTGATATGTCAGAAGCTCGAGAGGTCAGAGGCACCTGCCAATAACCTTTTAACAAATCTAACTTACTAACGTAAGCAGCACAGCCAATTCTATCAATGCAGTCATCTAAGCGAGGTAGAGGATAAGAATCAGACTTTGTAACTGCATTTACACAACGATATTCCGTACATAAGCGGGATGTACCATCAGGCTTAGGAACAAGAATACACGGGGAACTCCAGGAGCTGTTACTGGGTTTTGCCATGTCATTCTGTAATGTCATTCTCTCTCCTCGTTTTTGAGACGAGGAGAGAGACTTTTGGGCTAACGCACAGGCAGCGTGCGGTCTCTCCAGCATCTTACTGACATAATCCAAAACATTTTTATGGGGCGCTACTGGGTGTAGGAGATAAGATATGCTCCTTCAAAACTTTCAGTGGACCCCGTGGGGTGTGTCCAAACACAAGGTCAGCAAGGCTGAACCCTAAGGACTCTTGTATCGTTTCCCTTATATCAAATAGGACAAAGTGCACCCCCTCATCCCAATCGGTACTGGTATCCATGCAATACTTCCGTAGCATCGCCTTCAGCACCTGATGCCATCGTTCAAGAGCCCCTTGATTCTCTGGATGATACGGACTGGAGACCTGATGGGAAATACACAGCGTATTTAACACATTTGAGAACAGTTTTGACATAAAGTTGGATCACTGATCACTGATTAGGGAGTCCAAACGTAGAGAACTTCACTAGCGCCTTCACCACAGTCTTAGCCATTATAGTACAGAGAGGAATAGCCTCTGGGTATTCGAGTAGCACTGCACATTATTGTTACCCGGAACTGGTTACCTGACCTGGTTTTCGGCAATGGACCTACACAATCAACTATCACTCTTTCAAACGGTTCCCACAGGAATCGGGCAGAGTTCAAGGAACTGTTTGATTCACTTTCCCAGTGAGTTGACATGCGTGACATGTTTTACAAAATTGGACCACGTCCGACATCAGAAAATAATGTCGAAGGACTTGGTTATACGTTTTTGTGATCCCCAAATGTCCGGACCACGCCTGGTCATGGGCGAGGGACAGCACCTGCTGTCGGAACGGTGTAGGAACAACCACTTGACACACTTGACTCCAGTCATTAACGGTGTCATGAGCTTCCCATTTCCACATCAAAACTCCTGCTTCCATAAAGTAGGCAGTCTCTCTAGTTTTAGCTTCCTCAATGGAAATTACCAAAGCAAAACACTTGCGAAGACTGGTGTCTCCTTTTTGACATTCAATCACCTTCTCGGGGGTGACAGACAAAAGAATGTAATGCAATTAGGGCGCAATTTCTCTTTCCCCTGCCTTAGTTTTTACGGGGGTAAAAACTGTAAGCCTTGCAGAAGGAATACTCGGTGCATTGTCTTCTACTTCAACATTCTCAAAAACTGAACTAGCCAAATCCACCACATCTCCAAGCTTGTTAACACGCAAGCAGGAAAAACATGGGGAAATGCTTGAACCAATTTCTCATCTGTAGTTCTGATTTCTGGCTTGTCTACTACCTCTAACACAGGAGTGACGTTACCACCAGCAATATCATTCCCTAGTAGCAATGTGACTCCTTTTACTGGCAGTATAGATACTACACCAACACGAAAATGTCCTGATACCAAGTCTGACACTAAGTGGACCCAGTGTAATGGTACAGGTACTGTTTTTGTCACGAAGTGTACCTATGATAAAAAATTACAGACCTCTACATGCTTTGTAAGTAGGAAAACATGCAAAATCGGCAGTGAATCAAACACTTGTTCTCCCCACTATCTATCCAAAATGGCCATTTATTTGGCGCGTTTGATCCAGCTAAAAACAGCTTCCAAATTGCGCAACGTCCCTACAAAATATCTCAAAAGTTGCCTGTCAACTTTGCCAAAACATTTCAAGCTACTTTTGAAATACAACTTTAGGTATTTTTTAAACGTTAATAATCGATCAAATTGAAGACGGGTCTATATGTGTTCAATACATGGAAGACAACAAACCAACGCTACTTTTCAAGTCTTGCGCAACTCTCAACAGTGTTACGCAGTTCCTGGATGGCCGTACTTCTTCATTGCACAAAGGAATAACCTCATCCAAATTCCAAAGACTGTTGACATCCAGTGGAAGCGGTAGGAACTGAAAACAAGTGCCTAAGAAATATCGTTTCCCAATGAGAAATCACTGAACAGACAGAGACCTAAAAAAAAATATCTGAATGGTTAGTCCTCTGGGTTTTGCCTGCTACATAAGTTCTGTTATACTCACATACATGATTCAAACAGTTTTAGAAACTTCAGAGTGTTGAATCCAAATATACTAATAATATGCGTATCTTATATTCTTGGCATGAGTAGCAGGAAGTTGAAATTGTGCACGCTATTCATACAAAAGTGAAAATGCTGCCCCCTATACCTTAATAAGCATAAATATGGGTTGTATTTACAATGGTGTTTGTTCTTCACTGGTTGACCTTTTCTTGTGGCAACAGGTCACACATATTTCTGCTGTGATTGAACACTGTGGTTTTTCCCCCAGTAGATATGGGAGTTTATTAACATTGGATTTGTTTTCTAATTCTTTGTGGATCTGTGTAATCTGAGGGAAATATGTGTCTCTAATATGGTCATACATTTGGCAGGAGGTTAGGAAGTGCAGCTCAGTTTCCACCTCATTTTGTGGGCAGTGAGCACATAGCCTGTCTTCTCTTGGGAGCCAGGTCTGCCTACGGCGGCCTCTTCTCAATAGCAAGACTATGCTCACTGATTCTTAATTCTGGGTCAGTCACAGTGTCAGGTATTTTGCCACTGTGTACTCTCTGTTTAGGGCCAAAATAGCATTCTAGTTTGCTCAGTGTTTTTGTAAATTTGTCAAGTAATTATCTTTATCATGATTTGGTTGCTGTCCTAGGGCTCTGTGGAATCTGTTTGTGAACAGAGCCCCAGGACTAGCTTGCTTTGGGGGCTCTTCTCCAGGTTCATCTCTCTGTAGGTGATGGCTTTGTTATGGAAGGTTTGGGAATTGCTTCCTTTTAGGTGGTTGTAGAATTTAACGTCTCTTTTCTGGATTTGGATAATTACCATGTATCCACCTAATTCTGCTCTGCGTGCATTATTTGGTGTTTTACGTTGTACATGGAGGATATTTTTGTAGAATTCTTTATGCAGAGTCTCAATTTGGTGTCCCTTTTTGTGAATTCTTGGTTGGTGAGCGGACCCCAGACCTCACAACCAGAAAGGGCAATGGGTTCTATGACATATTCATGTATTTTTAGCCAGATCCTAATTGGTATGTTGAATTACTGTATATGTTCCTTTTGATGGCAGAGAATGCCCTTCTTACCTCTCAGATCGTATGAGCCTTTGTGGAAGTTACCTGTGGCACTGATGTTTAGGCAGAGGTATGTATAGTTTTTTGTGTGGTCTATGGCAACGGTGTCTAGATAGAATTTGTATTTGTGTTTTTTTTTGCAACAACATTATTTTTGTCTTATTGAGATTTACTGTCTAATATAATCTGTACAGAAGATCTAGGTGCTGCTGTAGGCCCTCCGTGGTTAGGGACAGAAGCACCAGATCATCAGCAAACAGTGGACATTTGACTTCAGATTCTAGTAGGGTGAGGCCAGGTGCTGCAGACTGTTCTAGTGCCCTCGCCAATTCGTTGATATATATTTTGATGGGGGTGGGGCTTACGCAGCATCCCTGTATCACACTCCGGCCCTGTGGAAAGAAATGTGTTGTTTTTTTGCCAATTTTATGTGCACACTTGTTGTTTGTGTACATGGATTTCATAATGTTGTATGTTTTTCCCTCAACACCACTTTCCATCAATTTGTAAAGCAGACCCTCATGCCAAATTGAGTCAAAAGCTTTTTTGAAATCACCAAAGCAGGAGAAGATTTTGCCTTTGATTTGGTTTGTTTGTTTGTCAATTAGGATGTGCAGGGTGAATACATGGTCTGTCGTACGGTAATTTGGTAAAAAGCCAGTTTTACATTTGCTCAGTACATTGTTTTTGCTGAGGAAATGTATGACTCTTCTGTTAATGACTATTCCTATATGTGTTCATTAACCAATTCAATTAAAATCACTCTGTCTGTTTCTAAGAATTTGTAAGATCCTTATTTGCATAAAATAGACAGAGACCAGTCTACCAAAACTAGTCAATAGCATTTATTCTCGAGAGCGCTGCTCATAGAACCATGTACAACAGTTTATATATCAAATATGACTTCATAGGTTATAAAATGTATCTCCTCCTCTCGACCAGGACAAAGCAGGGTCAAAAGTTCATTCCAACTCACTAGCGCACACACATGATACACACTATATCTGGATTAACTCCTGAAGTCTCACCATAGAAAGGCTCTGGAGCAACGAACCGCCCTTGCTGTCTCTGCCTGGCCGGTTCCCCTCTTTCCACTGGGATTCTCTGCCTCTAACCCTATTACAGGGGCTGAGTCACTGGCTTGCTGGGGCTCTCTCGTGCCGTCCCTGGAGGGGGTGCGTCACCTGAGTGGGTTGATTCACTGTTGTGTTCATCCTGTCTGGGTTGGCGCCCCCCCCTTGGGTTGTGCCGTGGCGGAGATCTTTGTGGGCTATACTCAGCCTTGTCTCAGGATGGTAAGTTGGTGGTTGAAGATATCCCTCTAGTGGTGTGGGGGCTGTGCTTTGGCAAAGTGGGTGGGGTTATATCCTTCCTGTTTGGCCCTGTCCGGGGGTGTCCTCGGATGGGGCCACAGTGTCTCCTGACCCCTCCTGTCTCAGCCTCCAGTATTTATGCTGCAGTAGTTTATGTGTCGGGGGGCTGGGGTCAGTTTGTTATATCTGGAGTACTTCTCCTGTCCTATTCGGTGTCCTGTGTGAATCTAAGTGTGCGTTCTCTAATTCTCTCCTTCTCTCTTTCTTTCTCTCTCTCGGAGGACCTGAGCCCTAGGACCATGCCCCAGGACTACCTGACATGATGACTCCTTGCTGTCCCCAGTCCACCTGGCCATGCTGCTGTTCCAGTTTCAACTGACGTGAGCCCTAGGACCATGCCCCAGGACTACCTGACATGATGACTCCTTGCTGTCCCCAGTCCACCTGGCCATGCTGCTGCTCCAGTTTCAACTTCCACCTGACTGTGCTGCTGCTCCAGTTTCAACTGTTCTGCCTTATTATTATTCGACCATGCTGGTCATTTATGAACATTTGAACATCTTGGCCATGTTCTGTTATAATCTCCACCCGGCACAGCCAGAAGAGGACTGGCCACCCCACATAGCCTGGTTCCTCTCTAGGTTTCTTCCTAGGTATTGGCCTTTCTAGGGAGTTTTTCCTAGCCACCGTGCTTCTACACCTGCATTGCTTGCTGTTTGGGGTTTTAGGCTGGGTTTCTGTACAGCACTTTGAGATATCAGCTGATGTACGAAGGGCTATATAAATACATTTGATTTGATATTACCACTTAGCAGACAGTTCCAGATAAGGAAAACCTGGAGGGTCTCTCGCTGTCGTATTTGATTGCCACGGAGTTATAGCTGAGTCGGTTCAAACATAGGTTAATGACCCTCTTTGCTTACTTTAGAGACACACACATGCATTCCTCTCTTCCCCAATGGTTATCATTTCCAATTAACCCTTGTCCATGCAACATAAC
>NC_034189.2:11031683-11204183 GCF_002021735.2 Oncorhynchus kisutch | reverse complement strand
TCATCTTAACTAAAAAATATGCTGTGGAACTAGCGACACACACAGCGCTTTAAACATCCAATGTAATCAACTGACGTGATTACATTGTGCATGTTCACTTACGCAGTCATTATTAATTAACATATACTCATCTGGGATTTGAACTTACAACCTCCTGGTTGGTGGAATTCAGAGCTCCTACTATGCCACCACATCTGTGTCAATAATCAGTGCATCTAACTATTGTCTCATTGTTGATTTGATTGACGTGTTTCAGCAGTATTGGGTTTGAGTGGGGTATATTACCCTGTTCCAATGTTACTCCTTAATCACTATGATGCTCTAAATCCTGGAGATTTACTTTAAAGTGCAGAGTGCAGAAATACAGGTGGAATCAGTCAGTGACACAGACATGGTGACATAGCAGGAATAATGGAATGCCATGAACCAAGACATGGTGAGTTAAAATCCCAGGTGAGGGCATGTTGAATATGAATTACTTTGTAAATGAACGTGCACAATTTAATCATGCAGGTAAATTATGTAGGTTGAAAACATTGGATGTTTAAAGCACTGTCTTTGTAACCAGTTTCACAAAATAACAATTTAGTTGAATGAACATATGAGACAATAAAGGGCAAATACATCATTTTAAGTTGACTCAAGTTGGAGCTAAGTTTGGCCCAACAATTTTTTAAATTATTGGTTCAAGTAACACTTGAATTGAAACATTGAGTTGGCCTAAACACACAAAGACTGTGGAAGCAGTTACCTGATAATCATTTGTATAAATAACTAGATTATGTGTTTTAAAGTTGCCCTGTACAGTGAACTACATTTGACCTGAGCCACACCCCCTTTATAGTGAACTACATTTGACCAGAGTCACACCCCCTTTGTAGTGAACTACATTTGACCAGAGCCACACCCCCTTTATAGTGAACTACATTTGACCAGAGCCGCACCCCCTTTATAGTGAACTACATTTGACCAGAGTCACACCCCCTTTATAGTGAACTACATTTGACCTGAGCCACACCCCCCCTATAGTGAACTACAGTTGACCAGAGCCACACCCCCTTTATAGTGAACTACATTTGACCAGAGCCACACCCCCTTTATAGTGAACTACATTTGACCAGAGCACACCCCCTTTATAGTGAACTACATATAGTGAACTACATTTAACAGAGCCACACCCCCTTTATAGTGAACTACATTTGACCAGAGCCACACCCCCTTTATAGTGAACTACATTTGACCAGAGCCACACCCCCTTTATAGTGAACTACATTTGACCAGAGCCACACCCCCTTTATAGTGAACTACATTTGACCAGAGCACACCCCCTTTATAGTGAACTACATATAGTGAACTACATTTTAACAGAGCCACACCCCCTTTATAGTGAACTACATTTGACCAGAGCCACACCCCCTTTATAGTGAACTACATTTGACCAGAGCCACACCCCCTTTATAGTGAACTACATTTGACCAGAGCCACACCCCCTTTATAGTGAACTACATTTGACCAGAGCACACCCCCTTTATAGTGAACTACATATAGTGAACTACATTTTAACAGAGCCACACCCCCTTTATAGTGAACTACATTTGACCAGAGCCACACCCCCTTTATAGTGAACTACATTTGACCAGAGCCACACCCCCTTTATAGTGAACTACATTTTACCAGAGCCACACCCCCTTAATAGTGAACTACATTTTACCAGAGCCACACCCCCTTTATAATGAACTACATTTTACCAGAGCCACAACCCCTTAATAGTGAACTACATTTTACCAGAGCCACACGCTATTGTTGGTAGCGTGTCATTTGAATTTTGCCAACATGCACACACGCACAAATGCTCAAGAAAACACAGAAACACACACACATGCACACACACACAAACCTTAACCCTTCTTAATTTAACGTTTGAATAAACAGAATGATGCAGGAGGAGGAAACCCAGGGTCTCAAAAACCCTTGGAAATGTGATGTCTAGAGAAAGGTGGATAAACGTCAGAATCTGAAGTCAAACTGTTATAACTGTGAGATCTTGTTGGGCAAAGTCACTTTCTCCTAATTGCTGACCCACTTCATTAGATTTGTTCATTAAGAATTAGGATGCTACCAATGTTCCCTCTAAGCTGCGCACGTCCGCGGGAGCACAGCTCCCCCAGAACTGCCACGCAGAAGAAATATCAGCCCCATGCAGAGAAGCACAAGATTAAACTTCACTCAACTTACTCGAGTCCCCCCCCCCCCCTTTGTTAATCAACACTGTTAACTTTTCCCTTTTCTGTGGGATTTGGAATCGAATCTAAGCCATATTAGTCACTTTCAATGCAACATACAAAAACAAAAGGAACGATGGAAGAGTTAGTATGTAAAACAAACTACGCAAGAGATTTTGTTGTTGGAAGAACCCATCGGAGTAGGATTCTACTGCATTGACATGCACCGACAGCCCATACTCTACACAGACCAGTGCACCATAACCAATCAGAGCTGCAGTAGGCCTATATATGCAAATGAACCATTGCCATATATGGATCTTTGCCATGCACTTTGAACTGGACTGTGTTTACAGCATGAAGTGGAAACAGACTCAGTGTTCACAGTAAACATGCGCTGGAAGTTGCACAGAATTTTTCACAACATTTAATTTTGCGCTCAGCAGACCTTAAATTTGCTCAGTGGCTAATTTTTGGGGGAGGGAACATTGGACACACGGTGTGGGTGTGGGATGGTAGGCTTGTGGTTTAGAGGTTGGGCCAGTAACTGAAAGGTTGCTGGTTTGAATCCTCTATTGCTGCACACTGACTAGATGTCAGTTTGGGCTATGTGTCAGTGTCAGGCTGGGTGGCACACTGACTAGATGTCAGTTTGGGCTATGTGTCAGTGTCAGGCTGGGTGGCAGACTGACTAGATGTCCATTTGGGCTATGTGTCAGTGTAGGCTGGGTGGCAGACTGACTAGATGTCAGTTTGGGCTATGTGTCAGTGTAGGCTGGGTGGCACACTGACTAGATGTCAGTTTGGGCTATGTGTCAGTGTCAGGCTGGGTGGCAGACTGACTAGATGTCCATTTGGGCTATGTGTCAGTGTAGGCTGGGTGGCAGACTGACTAGATGTCAGTTTGGGCTATGTGTCAGTGTAGGCTGGGTGGCAGACTGACTAGATGTCAGTTTGGGCTATGTGTCAGTGTAGGCTAGGTGGCACACTGACTAGATGTCAGTTTGGGCTATGTGTCAGTGTCAGGCTGGGTGGCACACTGACTAGATGTCAGTTTGGGCTATGTGTCAGTGTCAGGCTGGGTGGCAGACTGACTAGATGTCAGTTTGGGCTATGTGTCAGTGTAGGCTGGGTGGCAGACTGACTAGATGTCAGTTTGGGCTATGTGTCAGTGTAGGCTAGGTGGCACACTGACTAGATGTCAGTTTGGGCTATGTGTCAGTGTCAGGCTGGGTGGCACACTGACTAGATGTCAGTTTGGGCTATGTGTCAGTGTCAGGCTGGGTGGGTGGCACACTGACTAGATGTCAGTTTGGGCTATGTGTCAGTGTCAGGCTGGGTGGGTGGCACACTGACTAGATGTCAGTTTGGGCTATGTGTCAGTGTCAGGCTGGGTGGCACACCGAAGTGTGTTACTGGATGGTAGCCTTTTGGTTAAGAGGTTTTGCCTGTGGATGAAAGGCTGCTGCACACACAGTTTTGTACAACTAACCTTGTGGGGACACACAATTCAGTCCCATTCAAAATCCTGTTTTCCCTAACCGTAACCCTAACCCGTACCCTAACCCTAACCTTAACCCTTACCTTACCCTTACCTTACCCTTAACCTGAAAACCTAACTTTAACCATAACCATAGCTCCCAACCCTAACCCTAACCCTAACCTTAACCCTAACCCTAACCCTAACCCTTACCTTAACCCTAACCCTAACCCTAACCCTTACCTTAACCCTTACCTTACCCTTAACCTGAAAACCTAACTTTAACCACAACCATAGCTCCTAACCCTAACCCTAAAACTAACCTTAGCTCCTAACCCTAAACCTAAACTTAATGCTAACCCTAACACTAATTCTAACCTTGACCCTAAACCCCCTAGAAATAGCATTTGACCTTGTTGGGACTAACAAAATGTCCCCAGTTGGTCAAACAAAAATGTAATTTGCTATTCTTGTGGTCCCAACAAGTATAGTTAAACACGTCCACACACACAGATAATGTTTGTTCCTACACTCGCGACTCTGACTCTCTATCAGTTAAATAGACTCTGACCTCTCAACCTATTCTAACTGGCTTTGCATTCATGTTACCTGATGCAATTGCTTTACAATATGATCTTGTTAGCATTTGATGCACAGTATCATAAAAAAAACACTGCAGAGCTTTCCCTGTCCTCTGCTGTGCCCTGATTGTATTACCGCTGATGATATCTGGAAAGGTGCATGTATACCCTGGCCCGTCTACTATTGCTAGTTCCAATTCTGACTTGTGCTCTGATTTCCGCTTCACTGATTTCTGCTCTCATTAAGGAAGAGTGTTTTGAATACTGATGTTAACCTTTCTGGTTATAACCTTTTTCGGGCAAGACAGATCTTCCATAGGTGGGGGAGTGACAATCTTTACCAAGGATCACCTTCAGTGCTCGGTTGTCTCCACCAAGTCTGTCCCCAAACAATTTGATTTGCTGGTTTTAAGCATTCAACTTTCAAATAGCTCTTTGTTGACTGTTGCTCCATCAGCACAGGCCTGTACCCTACCGGTCCTAAACTCTCTCCTGGCCCCTTACCCTAAGTCTGAATTTGTCCTGCCAGGTGACCTAAACTGGGACATGTTTAAACCACCTGACCAAGTCTTAAAACACTGGGACTCCCTAAATTTCCACCAGATTATCACCAATCCCACAAGGTACTGTATGACTCCAAACATCCAGAAGAGGCTACTCTCCTTGATGTTATGCTTTCAAATAATCCTGATAGATATCAGTCTGTATTTATTGACCTGGCCAAAGCTTTTGATACGGTAGACCATTCCATTCTTGTGGGTTGACTAAGGAGTATTGGTATGTGGGTTGACTAAGGAGTGGGACAGAGGTAGCAGCAGTATTTGCTAACTACCTCTATTAAAGAGTGCAATGTCTCAGCCACTTCCTGTAACCAAGGGAGTACCCCAAGGCTCGATCCTAGGCCCAACGCTCTTCTCAATTTACATCAACAACATAGCTCAGGCAGTAGGATGTGCTCTCATCCATTTATATGCAGATGATACAGTCTTGTACTCAGCTGGCCCCTCCCCGGATTTTGTGTTAAATGCTCTATAACAAAGCTGTCTTCGTGTCCAAAAAGCTTTCTCTGCCCTTAAACTTATTCTGAACACCGCCAAAACATAGGACATGTGGTTCGGTAAGAAGAATGCAGATACAAACTAGACAGTTGTATCTGCATATCTACATTCAAAGACTCAATCATGGACACTCTTACTGGCAGTTGTGACTGCTTCGTGTGATGTATTGTTGTCTCTACCTTCTTGCAATTTGTGCTGTTGTCTGTGCCCAATAATGTGCTGCTACCATGTTGTATTGCTACCATGTTGTGTTGCTACCACGTTGTTGCCATGTTGTGTTGCTACCATGCTGTGTTGTGATGTTGTGTTGCTACCATGCTGTGTTGTCATGTTGTGTTGCTACCACGTTGTTGTCATGTTGTGTTGCTACCACGTTGTTGTCATGTTGTGTTGCTACCATGCTGTGTTGTCATGTTGTGTTGCTACCACGTTGTTGTCATGTTGTGTTGCTACCATGTTGTATTGCTACCATGTTGTGTTGCTACCACGTTGTTGTTATGTTGTGCTGCTACCATGCTCTGTTGTCATGTGTCACTGCCATGCTGTGTTGTTGTTGTCTTAGGTCTCTCTTTATGTAGTGTTGTGGTGTCTCATTTGTCGTGATGTGTGTTTTGTCCAATATATATATATTTTTTTAATCTCAGCCACCATCCCAGCAGGAAGCGTTTTGCCTCTTGGTAGGCCGTCATTGTAAATTACAATATGTTCTTAATTAACTTGCTTAAATAAAGGTGAAATAAAAAATATCACATTTAAATACAACACGCACACACACACACATACACACACACACAAACACACACAGTTCTGATCTGTTCTGTTCTGTTCTGCTCTGTACTGATATGGTGTGCTATTTTCTGTTCTGGTCTGTTCTGTTCTGCTCCTTTCTGCTCTGTTCTGCTCTGATCTGTTCTGACCTGTTCTGCTCTGCTCTGCTTTGCTCTGGTCTGTTCTGGTCTGTTCTGGTCTGTTCTGCTATTCTCTGTTCTGTTCTGCTCTGGTCTGTTCTGTTCTTATCTGTTCTGCTCTGTTCCGCTTTTACTGATTGGATAACTTGGATCACACAGTACAGAGCATGCCCATGTGTGTGTGTCGGTCTGTCTCTCACTCTATCTCCCTTTCATTTTCCTCTCTCCGTCTTTCCTCTCCTCCCTCTCTCTATCTCCTCACCCCCCCTCGCCCTCTCTCTATCTCCTCAACTCCCCCCCTCTCTCTATCTCCTTACCCCCCCTCTCTCTCTATCTCCTCACCCCCCCCCTCTCTCTATCTCCTCACCCCCCCACTCTCTCTCTATCTCCCCCCTCTCTCTATCTCCTCACCCCCCCTCTCTCTCTATCTCCCCCCCCCTCTCTCTCTCTATCTCCCCCCTCTCTCTCTATCTCCTCCCCCCTCCCCCCTCTATCTCTCTCTATCTCCCCCCTCTCTCTCTATCTCCTTACTCCCCCCTCTCTCTCTATCTCCTCACCCCTCCCCCCTCTCTCTCTATCTCCCCCCTCTCTCTCTCTATCTCCTCACTCCCCCTCTCTCTCTCTATCTCCCCCCTCTCTCTCTCTCTATCTCCTCACTCCCTCTCTCTCTCTCTATCTCCCCCCTCTCTCTCTCTATCTCCTCACTCCCCCTCTCTCTCTCTATCTCCTCCCCCCTCCCCCCTCTCTCTCTCTATCTCCTCACCCCCCCCTCTCTCTCTCTCTCTCTCTATCTCCTCATCCCCCCCTCTCTCTCTATCTCCTCACCCCCCCCTCTCTCTCTCTCTCTCTCTCTCTCTCTCTCTCTCTCTCTCTCTCTCTACCCCCCCTCTCTCTCTATCTCCTCACCCCCCCTCCCCTCTCTCTCTATCTCCTCACCCCCCCTCCCCTCTCTCTCTATCTCCTCATCCCCCCCCTCTCTCTCTCTCTATCTCCTCATCCCCCCCCCTCTCTCTCTCTCTATCTCCTCATCCCCCCCCCCTCTCTCTCTCTATCTCCTCACCCCCCCCCCCTCTCTCTCTCTCTCTCTCTCTCTCTATCTCCTCACCCCCCCCCTCTCTCTCTATCTCCTCACCCCCCCCCCCCCTCTCTCTCTCTATCTCCCCCTCCCCTCTCTCTCAATTCAATTGTATTTAAGGGGCTTTACTGGCATGGAAAACACATGTTTACGTTGCCTAAGCAAATGAAGTAGATAATAAACATAAGTGAAAAAACGTATAAAATTAACAGTAAACAAAGACATTTGTCTACAGTGTTGTAACGATGTGCAAATAGTTAAAGTACAAAAGGGACATTTTATAAACATAAATATGGGTTGTATTTACAGTGGTGTTAGTTCTAAACTGGTTGGCCTTTTCTTGTGGCAACAGGTCACAAATCTTGCTGCTGTGATGGCAGACTGTGGTATTTCACCCAGTAGATATGGGAGTTTATCAAAATGGGATTGGTTTTCGAATTCTTTGTGGGTCTGTGTAATCTGAGGGAAAAATGTGTCTCTAATATGGTCATACATTTGGCAGGAGGTTAGAAAGTGCAGCTCAGTTTCCACCTCATTTTGTTGGCAGTGAGCACATAGCCTGTCTTTTCTTGAGAGCCAGATCCGCCTACGACGCCCTTTCTCAATAGCAAGGCTATGCTCACTGAGTCTGTACATAGTCAAAGCTTTCCTTAAATTTGGGTCAGTCACAGTGGTCAGGTATTCTGCCGCTGTGTACTCTCTGTTTAGGGCCGAATAGCATTCTAGTTTGCTCTGTTTTTTTGTTAATTATTTCCATTGTGTTAAGTTATTCTCTTTTTGTTATCTCATGATTTAGGTGGGTCTTGCTGTCCTGGGGCTCTGTGGGGAGTGTTTGTGTACAGAGCCACAGGATCAGCTTGCTCAGGGGACTCTTTTCCAGGTTCATCTCTCTGTATGTGATTTTGATCGGCCTGCTCTTCATGCATTATTTGATG
Source organism: Oncorhynchus kisutch (assembly GCF_002021735.2). Lineage (NCBI taxonomy): Eukaryota > Metazoa > Chordata > Actinopteri > Salmoniformes > Salmonidae > Oncorhynchus > Oncorhynchus kisutch. Next base: position 11,195,924 of record NC_034189.2, on the reverse strand, counting down.
TTTTACGTTGTACACAGACAATTGTTTTTGCAGAATTCAGATTTTCGAATTTGGTGTTTTGTCCCATTTTGTGAAATCTTGGTTGGTGAGCAGACCCCAGACCTCACAACTATGAAGAGCAATTGGTTCTATAACAGATTCAAGTATTTTTAGCCAGATCCTAATTGGTATGTCAAATTTTATGTTACTTTTGATGGCATAGAAGACCCTTTTTGCCTTGTCTCTCAGATCGCCCACAGCTTTGTGGAAGTTGCCTGTGGCCCTGATGTTAAAAGCTGAGGTATGTATAGTTTTTTTGTGTGCTCGAGGGCAACAGTGTCTAGATGGAATTAGTATTTGTGGTCCTGGCGACTGGACCTTTTTTGGAACACCATTATTTTGGTCTTACTGAGATTTACTGTCAGGGTCCAGAAGTTCCCTCTCTCTCTATTCTATCGTTCTCTCTCTTCTTTTCTCTCTCTCTATTTCCCCCCTCTGATTTCCCTCACTTTCTACACGTTCCTGTGGAGACATCAGATAGGTAGAGAGACATCAGATGGGTAGAGACATCAGATAGGTAGAAAGACATCAGATAGGTAGAGAGACATCAGATAGGTAGAGACATCAGATAGGTAGAGAGACATCAGATAGGTAGAGAGACATCAGATAGGTAGAGAGACATCAGATAGGTAGAGAGACATCAGATAGGTAGAGAGACATCAGATAGGTAGAGACATCAGATAGGTAGAGAGACATCAGATAGGTAGAGAGACATCAGATAGGTAGAGAGACATCAGATAGGTAGAGAGACATCAGATAGGTAGAGACATCAGATAGGTAGAGAGACATCAGATAGGTAGAGACATCAGATAGGTAGAGAGACATCAGATAGGTAGAGACATCAGATAGGTAGAGAGACATCAGATAGGTAGAGAGACATCAGATAGGTAGAGACATCAGATAGGTAGAGAGACATCAGATAGGTAGAGAGACATCAGATAGGTAGAGAACATCAGATAGGTAGAGAGACATCAGATAGGTAGAGAGACATCAGATAGGTAGAGAGACATCAGATAGGTAGAGAGACATCAGATAGGTAGAGACATCAGATAGGTAGAGAGACATCAGATAGGTAGAGAGACATCAGATAGGTAGAGACATCAGATAGGTAGAGAGACATCAGATAGGTAGAGACATCAGATAGGTAGAGAGACATCAGATAGGTAGAGGACATCAGATAGGTAGAGAGACATCAGATAGGTAGAGACATCAGATAGGTAGAGAGACATCAGATAGGTAGGGACATCAGATAGGTAGAGACATCAGGTAGGTAGAGAGACTTAGCAGAGGTTACTAAGTGAGGCCACTAATGCTGACGGTGATCTTCCCTGCATGAGAACCGATGCTGCCCTACTTTTCTCGTAGCCCTTGTCTGAAGCTACATGACCCAGCGGCCTCATGGTTGGAATCTTACTCTTATTTTCCATAATTTCATGATTAATAAACATTATTGTTTATAAACCGCCAAAAATCCAATGTTTCTATGTAATAAGGGTTGTGTTATATTTCAGTCTTGTGTGATGTAGTATATAAGTGTAATATTGGTGTGCTAAGTCAGTATTGAATACACTTAAACTCCATATCTGACATGATATAGCTATCTTATTTTTATTTAAGCCCATAACCATGTCTGTTAAGTGTATACTTTTGTTTCAAAGTAGATTTGTTTAAGACTACTAGAATCACTCTGTGTGACCTTGATTTAGCCCACTGCTGTAAAATGTTTTGAAAACACTGACAGATGGGAAAATACATTGTCTTGTAATCTTACTGCTGGTGAAAGAGGTAACAGAGGCTTCCCTTGGAGCTTCAGTGTGTGTGTGTGTGTGTGTGTGTGTGTGTGTGTGTGTGTGTGTGTGTGTGTGTGTGTGTGTGTGTGTGTGTGTGTGTGTGTGTGTGTGTGTGTGTGTGTTTGCTTGTGCATGTGTGTGAGTTATTTTACTGCTTGACCAGCCAATCCAAATGAGACAATGGAAGACAGTAGCATGCCTCAAATGCTTGTGCAAACGAGAAGAGCACAGCAGGGTGTACAGAGCAGTTTCATTTCAAAGAAATGCTATGTATGTGTGTGTGTGTGTGCGTGTGTGTGTGTGTGTGTGTGTGTGTGTGTGTGTGTGTGTGTGTGTGTGTGTGTGTGTGTGTGTGTGTGTGTGTGTGTGTGTGTGTGTGTGTGTGCGCGCGCGTGTGTGTGTGTGTGTGTGTGTGTGTGTGTGTGTGTGTGTGTGTGTGTGTGTGTGTGCGTGTGTTTGTGTGTGTGTTAGTGGATGCTGCTGAGGGGAGGACGACTCATAATACCGCAGAGCTCTCCCTGTACTCTGCCTTGATTGTATTACTGTTGATGATGCCTGGAAATGTGCATGTATAGGTATATGTACACCCTGGCCCATCTACTGTTGCTAGCCACAATTCTGGCTTGTGCTCTGATATCTGCTTCACTGACTTCTGCTCTCGTAAAAGCCTGGGTTTTCTGCACGTTAACACTAGAAGCTTATGACCTAAAATAGATCAATTGAAAGTGTGGGTTCACAGCTCCACTCCAGATGTGTTGGTTATTAGTGAGACGTGGAAAGAAAGAGTGTTTTGAATACTAATGTTAACCTTTCTGGTTATAACCTTTTTCGGCAAGACAGATCTTCCATAGGTGGTGGAGCGGCAATCATTACCAAGCAACACCTTCAGTGCTCGGTTGTCTCCACCAAGTCTGTCCCCAAACAATTTGATTCGCTGGTTTTAAGCATTCAACTTTCAAATAGCTCTTTGTTGACTGTTGCTGGGTGCTATTGTCCTCCATCAGCACTGGCCTGTATCCTACCTGCCCTAAGCTCTCTCCTGGCCCCTTACACTAAGTCTGAATTTGTCCTGCTAGTTGACCTAAACTGGGACATGCTTAAATCACCTGACCAAGTCCTAAAGCAATGGGACTCCCTAAATCTTTCTCAGAGTATCACCAATCCCACAAGGTATGACTCCAAACACCCAGAAAAGACTACTCTCCTCGATGTTATCCTCACAAATAATCCTGATAGATATCAGTCTGGTGTTTTCTGAAATGACCTTAGTGATCACTGTTTTACAGCCTGTGTTCGTAATGGCTGCTCAGTGGAACGACCTGTCCTGATTTGTCAAAGATGCTTAAGTCAGGATTCCTATTTGACACAGACATGCCTCCTTGCCCTTCCAACATTTCCTCATCTCCCACCCCTTCTATTGCTTCTAATTCCCCTGCCCCACTACAAAGTTTCTCCCTGCAGGCAGTCACTGAGTCCGAGGTGCTAAAGTAGCTCCTTAAACTTGATCCCCAAAAAACATCTGGGTCAGAAGGTTTAGACCCTTTCTTCTTTAAGGTTGCTGCCCCTATCATCGCCAAGCCAATCTCCGACCTTTTTAACCTGTTTCTCCTCTCTGGGGAGGTTCCCATTGCTTGGAAGGCAGCCACGGTTCGTCCTTTATTTACAGGGGGAGATCAAGCTGATCCTAACTGCTTTAGGCCTATTTCTATTTTGCCCTGTTTATCAAAAGTGTTGGAAAAACTTGTCTATAATCAACTGACTGGCTTTCTTGATGTCTATAGTATTATCTCGGGTATGCAGTCTGGTTTCCACACAAGTTATGGATAAGTCAATTCAACCTCAAAGGTCCTCAATGATGTCACCATCGCCCTTGATTCTAAGCAATGTTGTGCCGCTATTTATATTGACTTGGCCAAAGCTTTTGATACGGTTGACCATTCCATTCTTGTGGGCAGGCTAAGGAGTATTGATGTCTCTCAGGGGTCTTTGGCCTGGTTTGCTAACTACCTTTCTCAAAGAGTGAAAGTGTATAAAGTCAGAAAACCTGCTATCTCAGCCACTGCCTATCACCAAGGGAGTACCCCAAGGCTCAATCCTAGGCCCCACGCTCTTCTCAATTTACATCAACAACATAGCTCAGGCAGTAGGAAGCTCTCTCATACATTTATATGCAGATGATACAGTCTTATACTCAGCTGGCCCCTCCCCAAATGTTGTGTTAAATGCTCTACAACAAAGATTTCTTAGTGTCCAACAAGCTTTCTCTACCCTTAACCTTGTTCTGAACACCTCCAAAACAAAGGTAATGTGGATTGGTAAGAAGAATTCCCTCTTCCCACAGGTGTTATTACTACCTCTGAGGATTTAGAGCTTGAGATAGTCACCTCATACAGAACTTGGGAGTATGGCTAGACGGTGCACTGTCCTTCTCTCAGTACATATCAAAGCTGCAGGCTAAAGTTAAATCTAGACGTGGTTTCCTCGATCGTAATCGCTCCTCTTTCACCCCAGCTGCCAAACTAACCCTGATTCAGATGACCATCCTACCGATGCTAGATTACGGAGACATAATTTATAGATCGGCAGGTAAGGGTGCTCTCGAGCGGCTAGATGTTCTTTACCATTCGGTCATCAGATTTGCCACCAATGCTCCTTATAGGACACATCACTGGACTCTATACTCCTCTGTAAACTGGTCATCTCTGTAAACCCGTCGTAAGACCCACTGGTTGATGCTTATTTATAAAACCCTCTTAGGCCTCACTCCCCCTTATCTGAGATATCTACTGCAGCCCTCATCCTCCACATACAATACCTGTTCTGCCAGTCACATTCTGTTAAAGGTCCCCAAAGCACACACACTCCTGGGTCGCTCCACTTTTCAGTTCTCTGCAGCTAGTGATTGGAACGAGCTGCAACAAACACTCAAACTGGACAGTTTTATCTCAATCTCTTCATTTCCTAGACTCAATCATGGACACTCTTACTGACAGTTGCGGCTGCTTTGTGTGATGTATTGTTGTCTCTACCTTCTTGACCTTTGTGCTGTTGACTATAACCAATAAATGTTTGTACCATGTTTTGTGCTGCTCCCATGGTGTGTTGCTACTATGCTGTGTTGTCATGTTGTGTTGCTACCATGCTGTGTTGTCATGTTGTGTTGCTACCATGCTGTGTTGTCATGTTGTGTTGCTACCATGCTGTGTTGTCATGTTGTGTTGCTACCATGCTGTGTTGTCATGTTGTGTTGCTACCATGCTGTGTTGTCATGTTGTGTTGCTACCATGCTGTGTTGTCATGTTGTGTTGCTACCATGCTGTGTTGTCATGTTGTGTTGCTACCATGCTGTGTTATCATGTTGTGTTGCTACTATGCTGTGTTGTCATGTTGTGTTGCTACCATGCTGTGTTGTCATGTTGTGTTGCTACCATGCTGTGTTGTCATGTTGTGTTGCTACCATGCTGTGTTGTCATGTTGTGTTGCTACCATGCTGTGTGGTCATGTTGTGTTGCTACCATGCTGTGTTGTCATGTTGTGTTGCTACCATGCTGTGTTGTCATGTTGTGTTGCTACCATGTTGTGGTCATGTTGTGTTGCTACCATGCTGTGTTGTCATGTTGTGTTGCTACTATGCTGTGTTGTCATGTTGTGTTGCTACCACGCTGTGTTGTCATGTTGTGTTGCTACCATGCTGTGTTGTCATGTTGTGTTGCTACCATGCTGTGTTGTCATGTGTGTTGCTACCATGCTGTGTTGTCATGTTGTGTTGCTACCATGCTGTGTTGTCATGTTGTGTTGCTACCATGCTGTGTTGTCATGTGTCGCTGCCATGCTGTGTTGTTGTCTTAGGTCTCTCTTTATGTAGTGTTGTGTTGTCTCTCTTGTCGTGATGTGTGTTTTGTCCTATATTCATATTTGATTTTATATTTATTTTTAATCCCCCGTCGACGCAGGAGGCCTTTTGTCTTTTCGTAGGCCGTCATTGTAAATAAGAATTTGTTCTTAAATGACTTTCCTCATTAAATGAAGGTTCAATCAAATAAATATACAATTATAATACCTGGAATGGATTGAATGGAATGGTTTCAAACCATGTGTTTGATGTGTGTGATACCATTCCACCCACTCCGCTCCAGCCATTACCACCAGCCCGTCCTCCCCAATTAAATTGTCACCAACCTCCTGTGGTGTGTGTGCGTGTGTGCGATTGTGCATGTGATTGTGTGTGCAGATGTGTGTGTGGGAATGAGTGGGTGTGTGCGTGTGTGTGTGTGTGTGCGACTGTGCGTGTGTCTGCGTGTGTGTGTTACTATACTATTCATATTATTGTCTATTACACTGAGTGACTAGTTGAGTTTATCAAGCTGAGGCTTACCCTGTTCTCTGTGACTGCTGTCCTTATTCCTATCCAATTATTATCCTAGCCTGACCCTGTTCTCTGTGACCCCTGTCCTTGTTCCTATCCAATTATTATCCTATCCTAGCCTGACCCTGTTCTCTGTGACCCCTGTTCTTATTCCTATCCAATCATCATAGATCAGTGGTCACACAGAAGAATATAAGATGAGGAACTAAGACAATTTAGTTCACTTATGTATGCCTCCCTATCCAGCCTGTGTTGGCACGTCTCTCTCTCTCTCTCCCTTTGTCTCTCCCTTTGTCTCTCTCTCTCTCTCTCTCTCTCTCTCTCTCTCTCTCTCTTTCTCTAGTCTTGATGTTATTTTGTTAACCTCACTGAGTAGCAAGATATCAGAGTTTGTTCCAGTCAAACTATAGCTCACACTTGACTTGGCTTGACTTCAGCTTTGAGGCTGAGGACCAAGTTGACCAAAAGGCCCAGAAATCAACTCTAGTTATGCCTGCTTAAGTATCCTTATAAGAAGAAAAACATGAGTTTGCACAAAGTAGGACAGCCAAGTGTGTGTGTGTGTGTGTGTGTGAGTGCGCGTCTCTCTCATATCTTAGCACCACATTAGCTACACATGGTGGGACAGCTTAAATGTTTCATATTTTACCTCTTGCTCATGTTCAGTTGTTTTAAATCAGTTTAATACTATACTGACTGGCTCCTGGAAACGCTGTACAGAATTCAAACGCTATTTCAAATAATCTCAAATACTTTATCTGTGCTTGATTGAGCTTGCCTCGTTTAATGGACCAATAAATAGAATGGTGGAACAACCCCCATCTGACACTTCAGGCAGGTTGGTGCAAACCCTTAAAGCAGGGCCCTACGAGGAGCTGACACGCTCTACTGTATCTCCTTGCCCGACCAAATAAAATATTGAAATATTTATCATTTATATGACCGAAACCCGCGCTGACAAAAATATGCATTGATCTCAGATAAAGCATCAGAACGAGCAAAACAGCGCCCCTCTGTCTCCGTATGTGTAGACCATGTATATGATGCTTTCTGGACACAAATAGTATGGCATGTCATACATTTTCTAGCCAGACAGCTTCAGATGTATTGGCTACGTACAGGAAGAGAGCACGGCTGTTTCGCTCGCTAGTTTCAGCGGAGAGGAAGAGTCAAAGCTAGAGGGCTCACTCTTGCCAAAATCTGGGCTAGACCTAAACGTATCACCTGCAATGGCGCTTTTTGGACAAAGACTCCCATTGTTAGGGCGGAGACATTAGCATCTTGTCTTACATACAAATCTCTGGTTTCAGCCACTGTGCGAGTGCACAGTGCACTGTTCGGATCCTATAATTACTCCTGTCTAAATAAAATACTTCTAAAATAGTTTACCAGATAACTTAATTTAGCCATAGAACTATTCATTTAGCTGTGGATTGTTTCAAATCACAAGTGCAGAAACCTATGCCTATTTGGGAAGCCTGCAATTGGGCAGCGCGCATGGCAATAGGGCCAACTGATTATTGAGTTGCTGCTGTCAGTGAAAAGCGTCTAGAATATGTGAAGATAATTTATCATTTAAAATGTTGAGACAAGAAGAAGGGGAGGGGTCTGTGGGGAAGTAGCCTACAGCCGCTTCTCTCCAGAATGAATGCACTCAGCTATCCAGAATGTGCTCCGCTGTCTCCCGCCAATTCTTGCACATTTCATTGTGTAAATTGTTTACCCTTTAAAAAAAATAAAAAAATTCCCCATTACTTATGAAACCAACTAAAGCCTACTAAATCTACCGTTAATACCCATAATTTGGTTACGTTAATTTCTGTCAATGGATGTATTACAGTCGTTTACTGTTCTCATCCTCAGAGTGGAAACACTGTTTGCAGATTTCACAACCTGCTACACTTGTGAGAAACAAGTGTTGATTTATTTCATAACCATCGTTTAGGAATTTTGTCAATTATTTTACTGTCTTTTGTTTGGAGTGATGAGTGCCATAGACCGCTGCGCCACTCAGGAGAGTGATACAATGTTGAACTTCACTAGATTGCTCAAATCAAGACAAATAGAAAGGGAGGCAGATCGGCGGAGTAGTGAGAATAATGTGATTTCATCAGGGTATGATCTACTGTTTTTATTAGTCAGATTTAGGACTATGTATTTTACTTAGTTGACTATAGAAGTTAAAGGCCTACTGCTGAATTGGCCTATAGGCTATCTCTGAGTTCCATGTGCCAATTTCTTTATCCGCCAATGGATCACGGTGTAGGCTATCAATGTTTCCATGTGGCAAAGGCTGGCGAGCATTAGTTGAATTGTACCTTTTAGATATAATTTTAAATAATATTTTTATAATTTACCACGTGACAATATTTTTTTTTTAAACGAAAACGTTATAATCAGAGTGAAACTGTTCCACGAAAATGCGCATATAGGTAGAAATGGTAGGATAAAGTGTACGCTTCCCCAAATTAGAAACGAACGAGTGGCCTGTGTTCTTTATTATAACATCCATTAGCAAAATGTACACGATGTGCCGTGAAGAAAACGGGACCGCATATAGAAATCAAATTGGGAAACACTGGACTGCTGGATGAGCTTAGCTTGGCATCTAGACTGATTTTAGTACAGATCAGTCTGGTTTATCCAGGCTAGAGTAAGTTTCTCCTATTTCGACACTCGCGCTCGCGCACTCACACACACACACACACACACACACACACACACACACACACACACACACACACACACACACACACACACACACACACACACACACACACACATAATAGACACATATACACACACACACATTTCAGTCTGGTATAACCGATAACCAGGCAAGGATAAGCTTGTCCTATGCGAACACGCATCTATTGATCAAAGGGAGAGCTAACTGGCGGGATGATTGATTGAAGTCCATTAAGGCTGGAAGGTGTGTGTGTGTAGTTATGACGTTATGACACATGTACATGTCGCCTAGGCTAGTCAAGGACCCAACAGAGGTCACCAAATATCCATTGTTTTGTGTGACAAACATAACGTTTAAAGCACTCAACTTTACATAATTTTGCAGCTAGAGAAAAATAATAAAATAAATACACAATAAAATACAATAATAATAAATCAATAAGTGGAATACTGAATGAATAACAGACATCACTCTTTACCATGTGGATCTATCGTAAGAAATAGCAGCTCTATAATAACAGACATCACTCTTTACCATGTGGATCTATCGTAAGAAATAGCAGCTCTATAATAACAGACATCACTCTTTACCATGTGGATCTATCGTAAGAAATAGCAGCTCTATAATAACAGACATCACTCTTTACCATGTGGATCTATCGTAAGAAATAGCAGCTCTATAATAACAGACATCACTCTTTACCATGTGGATCTATCGTAAGGAATAGCAGCTCTAGACATTGCATGTCTCTCTGCTACTGTTTCACCTCACTGCACAGGCCTACAGCCCAGAACAGAGATAAGGACTATGTCTATCAAAGATAGCTCAAAACCGATTTCATAATCGCTCCAATCTGTCTGGCTTGCATGTGCATGTATGTGTAGTGTCATGCGTGAAGCAGGCTATAGGAAAGACGGAACATGGTTGAACGTCCAATTCTGATGTAACTGTGATCTGATGTGACTGTGAAACCTTGTTGCAGCATACAGCCCATGATCATTATAAATTACAAATTAGTATCGATTACCATCAGGAAATAGGCAAGGTTGTCATTACTGTAATAAACTTGTTATTATGTACACATAGGGGTCGTAGCTGTGTTAGTACATGACAAGCTACTGATAGGCTACCTATCACAGTTTAAAAAACGACAGTTTAATTTGCTGATTTTATTATCTCGTAGCCCACAGTAGTCTATTTGAGAGCATTTCGCTACACTCGCATTAACATCTGCTAACCATGTGTATGTGACAAATACAATTGGATTTGATTTGAAAGGTGGTTAAGAATACAATATTTCATTATGTTAACATTAACATTAACATATTAAAAATGTTTTGTCAACGCGTCATAGGCTGCAGGACATAAACACGGAGTTTTATAAATGTTGTTTCTTTGACACAGGTGTGGGGAAACTAAAGTAAGCTACATTTTGGTACCGCCCAGTATTGCATGATTGTCACAGTGCGGGACCCCAAAACCAGGACAGGGCGGAAATTCAACTCTTGGTTGGCAAAGCGCGCGACAAATCATGCGCGCGTGCCACGAGAATAAGATTCAGGCGAGAGAGAGCTCCAACGGACGGTCTCGCTCTAGCGCTGGTGCTGGAGTCATGCCAACGCTGTAGCCCTAACCACAAACCCTAACCGGCTGTGCTTGCTTGTCGGACAGTGTGTGACTTGCATACGGGTTGCTGCGACGGCGGAGGAGGAGAGTGCTTTTACCGGATACCGTTTAATTTCGGAGTCTTTTCAGTCTAGGTCCGAGACAGGGCAGAGGAAAACGCATATTGCGCTATGAAAAGGACTTTGAGTTGAGTGGAATTCCGAACGAACCGTCGACAAGCAAGGACACAACGACGGAGAAACAAAACAGCAGTTGGATAAAGACAAGAGGGAAGAAAGAAAAGGACGTGATTGAGAGAAAGGATCAGTTTATGGGTAAGTGGAACTGCTTTATAAAGGCATAAAGTTATATATTTTTTGACTACATGGTAATAACACCTCTGTGGTAATAATATTTGATCTTGCAATTATTATTGGTGGCATTTGGAATACACTTGTAGCTTTGTCAGACACGCTTGTTTTGACACAGTGGTATTGAATCTCAGATAAGTGTTTATTTTATTACAGGCTATTAAACCGTGGACCAGTCTCGCGGTTTTGCTAGCGATATCCTCTATGTCAAGACAGGAAAGTTCACCAAAAATATCTAGATAGAAGAATTCCCGCGTCTGAAATGCTACACAGCTGTACCCTCTTCTGCGCGTAATTGCCATTTTTACGCATAGCCGTAATGACGGTTAATGACTGTTGAGGGTATGAAAATGTGAATGGGGTGGATCAGGGTGTGGGCACTCATACGCGCTGACAGACAGATCATAGCTGTAATTTCAGAGTGGTTCTAAACTGTTATAGTTCATTTATGAATGTAAACGTTGGCAATTAGTCTGTCATCTGGTTTGTTTGATTGATTGATTCAAGGTGAGCGTTATTCAATGATTAGATGTGAATCCAGCTGTCATGTCATTTTGACACGCGCACACACACACACACACACACACACACACACACACACACACACACACACACACACACACACACACACACACACACACACACACACACACACACACACACACACACACACACACACACACACACACACACACACACACACACACACACACACACACACAGCCAGACTGTACTGGACTATAATAGCCTACTGATTTGTTTGTGGTCGGCTTGTTCCAGTCAAATTAGCATCACCTACTGTTCTTCCTTAGTTTATGTTGCTGAGAAAACTGCTAAATGACACTATGAATTACCATTTAGTGTGCTGTGTGTGCAGATGCATGATGCAATATAATTTGTTTGACACAGATGTGCGTGTGTGTGTGCATGTGTGTGTGTGTGTGTGTGTGTGTGTATGTGTGTGTGTGTGTGTGCGTGTGTGTGTGTGTGTGTGTGCGTGCGTGTGCGTGTGCGTGTGCGTGTGCGTGCGTGTGCGTGTGCGTGTGTGCGTGTGCGTGTGTGTGTGTGTGTGTGTGTGTGTGTGTGTGTGTGTGTGTGTGTGTTTTTTTAAAGCTTTTTTTGGTGTGGCAAGGGGTTGAGTTTATATTTCACTAAATCACTTATCTGAAATGACCGTAGTGTGCTGTGTGTGCTGATAACATGATGCAAATAAATGAGATTTTTATAGTCCTATGTTTGCATGATATGGGGGTGGGAGATTATATTTGAGTAATGTAAATCTTTGGTCTATTTTCATTTTCATCTGTTGAAAATAATACATTTGTGGATTATGATGGCTAATAATACCTTCTTCAGTCTAATCCTATTTACTATAGGATAGAGACCCAATCCAGTCCACACACACACACATACGTACACATGTACACACACACACACACACTCTGGAGTACACTTCCATTGGAAATTAGATTTCTGTTTACTGTGATAGACACACGGCAGTACATATAAACACAGACCAATACACTATTGTTTTTACGGTATCTGGCAGCCAGTTACTGTGAGGATCACCTTCACTCCAAACACAGAAACACACACAAAGCTCTCCCTCGCCCTCCATTTGGCAAATCTGACCATAACCATATTCTCTAAATCTGACCATAACTCAGTCTGACCATAACTCAAATCTGACCATAACCCTATTCTCTAAATCTGACCATAACTCAGTCTGACCATAACTCAATCTGACTATAACCATATTCTCTAAATCTGACCATAACTCAATCTGACCATAACTCAATCTGACCATTACCCTATTCTCTAAATCTGACCATAACCATATTCTCTAAATCTGACCATAACTCAAATCTGACCATAACTCAATCTGACCATAACTCAATCTGACCATAACTCAATCTGACCATAACTCAATCTGACCATAACTCAATCTGACCATTACCCTATTCTCTAAATCTGACCATAACCATATTCTCTAAATCTGACCATAACTCAAATCTGACCATAACTCAATCTGACCAAAACTCAAATCTGACCATAACTCAAATCTGACCATAACTCAAATCTGACCATAACTCAAATCTGACCATAACTCAATCTGACCATAACCATATTCTCCAAATCTGACCATAACCACATTCTCCAAATCTGACCATAACTCAAACAGGAAGTACCAGTGACACGCTCAATACGGAAGTGGTTCGATGAAGCATATGCTAAGTTACAGGATTGTTTCACTGGCACAGACTGGAATATGTTCCAGGATTCATCCGATGGCATTGAGGAGTTTACCACATCAGTCACCGTCTTATTTAATAAGTGCATCGACGACCTCATCCCCACAGTGTCCAAACATACATACCCCAACCAGAAGCAATAGATGAAAGGCAACATCCGCACTGAGCTAAAGGCTACGATGGTGCCGACAGACATGGCAGCTCTGCTTCTAGCTCCGATGGAACTTTGCAGTATTTAGTTTTTTTGGGGTGTTATTTCTTATTTCTTACATTATTAGCCCAGAATTTTTGAGGTGTTATTACATACAGCCGGAAATAACTTTTGGATATCAGAGCTACAGTAACTCACCAGCATTACGACCAGGAATATGCCTTTCCCGAATTGGATCCTTTGTTCGTACCCCCCAGGGCAAATTAATGTATCCCAGAGGCTGCTCCAAGATGCCAACGGCGGAGAAGAGGTATTCAGAGTGGACTTCCAGTCCGACTCAGGAGGCGTGCACACCATCCACTGCTTCCGAGTGTATTACTTGCTAATGTCAAGTCCCTGGATGATAAAGTAGACGAGCTCAGGGCGAGGATCTCCTTCCAGAGAGACATCAGGGACTAACATGCTTTGTTTCACAGATTCATGGCTCTCTCAAGATATACTGTCCCTGTCCATACAGCCAGCTGGGTTCTCAGTACATTGTGCAGACAGGAATAAAGAACTCTCTGGGGAGGAGAAAGGCAGGGGTGTATGTTTCATGATTAACTACTCATGGTGTGATTGTGATAACGAACAGAAACTCTTTTTGTTCACCCGACCTAGAATATCTCACAATCAAATACCGACCGTATTACCTCCCAAGAGAATTCTCTTCGGGTTTATAGTCACAGCCATGTATATTCCACCTTAAGCTGATACCACAACGGCCCTCAAGGAACCACACTGGACTTTGTGCAAACTGTAAACCACATATCCTGAGGCTGCATTTATTGTTGCTGGGGATTTTAACAAAGCAAAATTGAGGAAAACACTACCAAAGTTCTATCAACACATTGACTATAGTACTCGCGCTGCTAAAACACTTAACCACTGCTACTCCAACTCCGGGATGCCTACAAGGCCCTCCACCGCCCTCCATTTGGCAAGTCAGATCATGACTCCATTTTGCTCATCCCTTCCTATAGGCAGAAACTCAAACAGGAAGTACCCGTGCTAAGGTCTATTCAAAGCTGGTCTGACAAATCGGAATCCATGCTTCAAGATTGTTTTGATCAGGAGGACTGGGATATGTTCTGGGATGCCTCTGAGAATAACATTGACGCATACACAGACACAGTGACTGAGTTCATCAGGAAATGTATAGGGGATGTTGTTCCCACCGTGACTGTTGAAACCTACCAAAACCAGACACTGTAGATAGAAGGCAGCATTTGTGCAGAACTGAAAGTGCGAACCACCGCATTTACCCATGGCAAGGTGACTGGGAATATGGTCGAAGGCAAACAGTGTAGTTATTACCTCCGTAAGGCAATCAAACAGGCAAAACATCAGCACAGAGACAAAGTGGAGTCAACCGCTTTGGGGATAACACAGTGCCACCGACGCGGCCCGCTCCCAAGGACTGTGGGCTCTCATTCTGCGTGACCGACGTGAGTAAGACATTGAAACGTGTTTACACTCGCAGGGTTGCCGGCCCAGACGGCATCCTAGCCGCATCCTCAGCGCAGACCAGCTAGCTGGAGTGTTTACAGATATATTCAAACCTCTCCCTATCGCAGTCTGCTTTCCCCACTTGCTTCAAGATGTCCACCATTGTTCCTGTACGTAAGGCAAATGTAACTGAACAAAATGACTATCGGCCCGCAGCACTCACTTCTGTCATCATGAAGTGCTTTGAGAAGCTTGTTAATATCACCTCTACCTTACCTGACACTCTAGACCCACTTCGATTTGTATACCACCCCAATGGATCCACAGACCACACAACCGCCATCGCACTGCACACTGCCCTATCCCATCTGGACAAGAGGAATACAGTTGAAGTCAGAAGTTTACATACACTTAGGCTGGAGTCATTAAAACTCGTTTTTCAACCACTCCACACATTTCTTGTTAACAAACTACAGTTTTGGCAAGTCGGTTAGGACATTTACTTTGTGCATGACACAAGGAATTTTTCCAACAAATTGTTTACAGACAGATTATTTCACTTATAATTCACTGTATCACAATTCCAGTGGGTCAGAGGTTTACAGGAGTAAACAGGTACAAAAGTATCTACATCCACAGTAAAACGAGTCCTATATCGACATAACCTGAAAGGCCGCTCAGCGAGGAAGAAGCCCCTGCTTCAAAACCGGCATATAAAAGCCAGACTACAGTTTGCAACTGCACATGGGAACAAAGATCTCACTTTTTGGAGAAATGTCCTCTGGTCTGATGAAACAAAAATAGAACTGTTTGGCCATAATGACCATCGTTATGTTTGGAGGAGAAAGGGGGAGGCTTGCAAGCTGAAGAACACCATCCCTACCGTGAAGCACAGGGGTGGCAGCTTCATGTTGTGGGGGTGCTTTGCTGCAGGAGGGACTGGTGCACTTCACAAAATAGATTGCATCATGAGGAAGGAACAGTATGTGGATATATTGAAGCAACTTCTCAAGACATCAGTTAAAGCTTGGTCTCAAATGGGTCTTCCAAATGAACAATGACCCCAATCATACTTCCAAAGTTGTGGCAAAAGAGGCAGCTGTTTATCGTTGTCTCTGATTGGGGACCATATTTAGGTAGCCATATTCCCTTGGGTATTCTGTGGGTACTTGTCTATGTGTAGCTGCCTGTTAGCACTCATATGTATAGTTTCCCGTTTTGTTCAGTTGATTGGTATTTAGTTTGTTTCAGTGTTCATTCGTTTAATAAATTAAGAATGTACGCTTACAATGCTGCACCTTGGTCTCCTCCTTATGACGAATGTGACAGAAGAACCCAACATAAAAGGACAATTCAGCGTGTTCAGGAGGAGCAGACAGCATGGACATGGGACGAGATTTTGGACGGTAAGGGATCCTGGATGTGTGAGGAAATATTGTCAGGAGAGGATCGCCTACCATGATGGCAGGTGGAGATAGCACGGGATGAACGGCGACGATATGAGGGGACACGTTTAGCACGGAAGCCCGAGAGGCAGCCCCAATAAAAGAAATTAGAGAGGCACACGAGGAGATTAGCTGAGTCCGGTTGGAGACCTGAGCCAACTCCTCGTGCTTACCGTGGGGAGCGTGTGACTGGTCAGCTGCGCCTTGGTCTCCTCCTGACACGAACTAACAACTTCAGGAATTAATCCGTAAAAAAAAAAAAACAGTTATATAGCCTAGATCAAAAATAGCATTATTACAGGCAACACAGAATATCGTCTTCTATGATATCCAGGGGGAATTCAAAAATGATATGGGCATCAAAGAAATATTTGTCAAATTAATGAGCATGTACTGAAAACTCAGAAATACATCAGAAATTGTCCTTATTTTCCCCTACATCATAAAGCATATCAAGATCTTCCTATGTTTAATGTGCTGAGAAAACACGTATGTGATGTACATTCGGTACATTCGGAAAGTTTTCAGATCCCATGATTTTTCCATGTTTTGTTACTGCCTTATTCTAAAATTGATTACGTTGTTTTCCCCTCAATCTAAACACAATACCCCATAATGACATCACAGTACCTCATAATGACATCACAGTACCCCATAATGACATCACAATACCCCATAATGACAAAGCAAAAACACTTTTTTGCAAATTTATTAAACATGAAAAACTGAAATATTACATTTACATAGGTATTCAGACATTTTACTCAAAACTTTTTTGAAGCACATTTGGCAGTGATTACAGCCTTGAGTCTTCTTGGGTATGATGCTACAAGCTTGGCACACCTGTGTTTGGGGAGTTTCTCCCATTCATATCCTCTCAAGCTCTGTCAGGGTGGATGGGGCGTGTTGATGCACAGCTATTTTCAGGTGTCTCAGTCCCTGCAGCTCAGTCCTTGCAGCTGAAAAACATCCCCACAGCATGATGCTGCCACCACCATGCTTTACCGTAGGGATGGTGCCAGGTTTTCTCCAGACGTGACGCTTGGCATTCAGGCCAAAGAGTTCAATCTTGGTTTCATCAGATCATAGAATCTTGTTTTCCTTGGTTCGAGAGTCTTTAGGTGCCTTTTGGCAAACTCCAAGCGGGCTGTCATGTGTCTTTTACTGAGGAGTGGCTTCCATCTGGCCACTCCACCATAAAGGCCTGATTGGTGAAGTGCTGCAGAGACGGTTGTCCTTCAGAAAGGTTCTCCTATCTTCACAGAGGAACTCTAGAGCTCTGTCAGAGTGGCCATCGGATTCCTGGTCACCTCCCTGATGAAGGCCCTTCTCCCCCAATTGTTTGGCAGGGCGGCCAGCTCTAGGAAGAGTCTTGTGGTTCCAAACTTCTTCCATTTAAGAATGATAGAGGCCACTGTATTCTTGGGGACCTTCAATGCTGCAGAAATGTTTTGGTCCCCTTCCCCAGATCTGTGTCTCGACACAATCCTGTCTGACCTCTGCAGACATTTCCTTCAACCTCATGACTTGGGTTTTGCTCTGACATGCACTGTCAACTGTGTGACCTTACATAGACAGGTGTGTGCCTTTCCAAATCATGTCCATTCAATTGAATTTAACACAAGTAGACTTCAATCAAGTCGTATAAACATCTCAAGGATGATCAATGTAAACAGGAAGCACCTCAGCTCAATTTTGAGTCTCGTAGCAAAGGGTCTGAATACTTGTGTAAATAAGGTCTTTTGTTTTTTTATGTTTAACAAATTTGCAAGAAATTAAAAAAAACTATTGTCATTATGGGGTATTGTGTGTAGATTGCAGATGAGATATATTCTGCTGAGGATTTTAAAAAAGTTAAATCAATTTTAGAATAAGGCAACAAAATGTTACAAAATGTGGAAAAAGTCAAGGGGTCTGAATACTTTCCGAATGCTCTGTATAAAGTCAGTATTTGTCAACATGAAGAGAGAAAATAGGATGTCACATATCTCAGGATATTGAATGAGTCATATCCGGCCACAGGAAATATGTGTAATATTCGGAGTAATCCCAATATCATGTCGAAAAGACACATCTGGATTCAGACTTTTTCAGGATATGGTACATATTCACAAAACTCTAAATATTCTGTAGAATATCAAACACATGTCATGTGAAGATATCTCCTGATATGGACCCTTTTCGCCCAGTGAGGGTTTTAAGTGGTGTAATTTAACAAAGTGGAAATGCTGAAAGTTTTTGGATTTGGCTGATTTGTATTAGAGAGGAGGAAATCGTTTTTCCTTGAATAGATTTTAGCGGGGTTTTTTTGTACATTAAGAGAGAAAGAGAGCATCTGTTTGTGTGTGTATGTGTACTGTACCCATTGGTCAGCTATAGGATTACCCCCCCCCATCACCCTCTATCTCAAATTGCTTTGACTACCGCTAGATAGATAGGTTAAACTGGGTTTAGGCAATGTAGCCTAGTTTCTAGTTTCAGTCCTAACATGATTTTACAAGCATAGAGTTGAGAGGTTGAAGTCAAACACTATGTCCCTACATGGCTTAGGATTAGCTGTGTTGGACATGAGTCAAAGGATACCTCCAAAATGGCACCCTATTCCCTACGTAGTCCACTGCGTTTGACCAAACTACAATATGTAGGGTGTCTATGACTACATAAATCATAGGGTGCCATTTGGGACCAAGTCAAAGATTGATTTAATGAACGGCCATTATGGAGGGGAGAGGTAGAGGCAGAGTGCGAAACGAAGGGAGAGTATGATAGAGAGAGAAAGAGGGAGAGAGAGAGTGATGGAGAAAGAGAGAGAGAGTGATGGAGAAAGAGAGAGAGAGTGATGGAGAAAGAGAGAAAGAGTGATGGAGAAAGAGAGAAAGAGTGATGGAGAAAGAGAGTGAGAGAGAGATATTGAGAGAGAGAGAGTGATGGAGAAAAAAAGAGTGGAGAAAGAGAGTGAGAGAGATTGAGAGAGAGAGTGATGGAGAAAGAAAGAAAGAGAGAGAGAGGGTGATGGAGAAAGAGAAATTGAGAGAGAGATTAATGGAGAAAATGAGAGTGATGGAGAAAGAGAGAGTGAGAGAGATTGAGAGAAAGAGTGATGGAGAAAGAAAGAGAGAGAGAGAGTGATGGAGAAAGAGTGATGGAGAAAGAGAGAGAAAGAGAGTGAGAGAGAGAGGGTGATGGAGAAAGAGAGAGACAGGATTACAGTGTGATTGTGTGGTTTCTGTGTGCGTTGTCTGATGACCTGTAAAGGGGGAGCTGGTGTTCCAAGTACCTGTTTCCATTATTACTCACAGTCATATAGGGGTGTTTCAAGTACCTGTCTCCATTATTACACAGTCATATAGGGGTGTTCCAAGTACCTGTCTCCATTATTACTCACAGTCATATAGGGGTGTTCCAAGTACCTGTCTCCATTATTACACTGTTATATAGGGGTGTTCCAAGTACCTGTCTCCATTATTACTCACAGTCATATAGGGGTGTTCCAAGTACCTTTTTCCATTATTACTCACAGTCATATAGGGGTGTTCCAAGTACCTGTCTCCATTATTACACTGTCATATAGGGGTGTTCCAAGTACCTGCCTCCATTATTACACTGTCATATAGGGGTGTTCCAAGTACCTGTCTCCATTATTACACTGTCATATAGGGGTGTTCAAAGTACCTGTCTCCATTATTACACAGTCATATAGGGGTGTTCCAACCACCTGTCTCCATTATTACACAGTCATATAGGGGTGTTCCAAGTACCTGTCTCCATTATTACACAGTCATATAGGGGTGTTCCAAGTACCTGTCTCCATTATTACACAGTCATATAGGGGTGTTCCAAATACCTGTCTCCATTATTTCTCACAGTCATATAGGGGTGTTCCAACCACCTGTCTCCATTATTTCTCACAGTCATATAGGGGTGTTCCAACCACCTGTCTCCATTATTACTCACAGTCATATAGGGGTGTTCCAAATACCTGTCTCCATTATTTCTCACAGTCATATAGGGGTGTTCCAACCACCTGTCTCCATTATTACTCACAGTCATATAGGGGTGTTCCAACCACCTGTCTCCATTATTACACAGTCATATAGGGGTGTTCCAAGTACCTGTCTCCATTATTACTCACAGTCCATATAGGGGTGTTCCAAGTACCTGTCTCCATTATTACACAGTCATATAGGGGCGTTCCAAATACCTGTCTCCATTATTACACAGTCATATAGGGGTGGCAGGTTGAACTATCAACCACATGTTCCTCTGACAAGCGAGGCACACACACACACACACACAAACCTGCTGCCGCTACCCAGTAATAGCAATTGTTCTTGGCACATAGAACATTCCTTCCCCATATCCAGGCTCTATATGTTTTTTAATACAATATAACACAGCATTATTACACACACACCACATACATTCTACCTGAGAGAGGGAGAGAGAGAGACACACACACCACATACATTCTACCTGAGAGAGGGAGAGAGAGAGACACACACACACACCACATACATTCTACCTGAGAGAGGGAGAGAGAGAGACACACACACACCACATACATTCTACCTGAGAGAGGGAGAGAGAGAGACACACACACACCACATACATTCTACCTGAGAGAGGGAGAGAGAGAGACACACACACACCACATACATTCTACCTGAGAGAGGGAGAGAGAGAGACACACACACACCACTTACATTCTACCTGAGTGAGGGCGGGAGAGAGAGACAGAGCAAGAGACAGAGAGAGACAGAGAGAGACAGAGAGAGAGAAAGGTATGCACATACAGAAGAGTCTCTATGACATCATTTGACTCAACAAGGTCAAACAAATGGCAATACCCATCTGATCATCAGCCTGGGAAAGGTTGTATACTTGTGTGCGTTGTGTACTTGCGTGCGTTGTGTTTGTCCAATTGGGCCATTTGCGCAGTTCCCTAGCAGTGATGTCAAATATTGGGTTTCAAAATAACACTTAGGGGCTGAAGGGGTAATCTGTGTGGATTACGATGGGAAACATGGGATTATCAATCCCGATTTAACCCTCTGATTTAAATTGAGGGATAGGAGGACCTTTATGGGCATTTCCGTCTAAAACAGTGTTCCCCAACTGGCAGCCCGCAGGCCAAATCTCCAGCAATATTATCTTGCCCCCCAAAGCTCCCCAAATTAATTATGAAATGTGTTATATATCTATATATATATATATTTTAATAATAAAAAATAATCGGATCCGAGATGCAAAAAGTCCCAAATATAATGTCCCAAGAAGGAAGTTACCCCGCCTTAATAATGCAAAAGTTACATTTGAACTTCATCCATGAGGAGAGAGAATTCAGCAGATGGCTTAGCAGTCTTTTTCTTTGTTTTATCCCGTGTCTTATCACATGTCTTATCCCGTGTCTTATCCCATGTCTTATCCCTTGTAAATTGTTTTTTTTTGGTAGATATTATAATCTCACTTTCTATCTACAAACTAAATGTACTTTCCTGCAACCCGCCTCACCCAATGTTGTACGGATATGCTATTTTTATTCCTTATAAATGGAACCTCCATCAGGAGCTAGCCAGCTAGCTACTAGCCATTAGTCTTTGTTAGCCATGGCTAGCGGTCTTCCCCTTTAGCTCGCACACCAGCCAGCTTTAGCTCAGACAATACCTGCCAGTCTGCACAGCGTGATATCAAATCAGAGCATATCGGACTGCTTCTCTCTACCACATCACTGGATTCCTGCAGATCTGGATCATTATACCGGATCATCGCAGCGAGCTAGCTGCAAATGAGTGGCAACTGTTAGCTAATGCCTCTGTCCTGAAGCAAGCACCAGTTAGCCTTGAGCTAGGCCCATATACCAGCTAATTCTAGGGCTACAATACTTCCTTTGCAAATTGGCCGGGACACTTTATTGTCGACACAAAGCCCTGCCGATCCATCACAACTGGTCTGCCGACGTAATTGCCCGAGTTGATCTCAACAGGCTTTTCCGTTACGATGTCGCCAAAGACCCATCGGCTAGCCCCAGCCTGCTAGCTTTCTGAACGCCGTGTCTCTCACCCGCCTAGCGTAGTAGTGACTACCGAACGGCTCCCTGACTCACCTATTGCTGCTCAT
The DNA here is from genome assembly GCF_002021735.2 of Oncorhynchus kisutch. Taxonomy (NCBI): domain Eukaryota; kingdom Metazoa; phylum Chordata; class Actinopteri; order Salmoniformes; family Salmonidae; genus Oncorhynchus; species Oncorhynchus kisutch. Next base: position 11,173,611 of record NC_034189.2, on the reverse strand, counting down.
TGGACCCTATGATCACTCGGCTACACAGCTGATGCCCCCTGGACTGTTTCAATAACACCTCATTTTGTGTTATCTGTCGGCCCCAGCCTCAAACTCAGGTCCTGTATGTACCTAACTGACCCTCTCTTCCCATTCATCACCATTTATCTGTCGGCCCCAGCCTCAAACTCAGGTCCTGTATGTACCTAAATGACCCTCTCTTCCCATTCATCACCATTAATCTGTCGGCCCCAGCCTCAAGCTCAGGTCCTGTATGTACCTAACTGACCCTCTCTTCCCATTCATCACCATTTATCTGTCGGCCCCAGCCTCAAACTCAGGTCCTGTATGTACCTAACTGACCCTCTCTTCCCATTCATCACCATTTATCTGTCGGCCCCAGCCTCAAACTCAGGTCCTGTATGTACCTAACTGACCCTCTCTTCCCATTCATCACCATTTATCTGTCGGCCCCAGCCTCAAACTCAGGTCCTGTATGTACCTAACTGACCCTTTCTTCCCATTCATCACCATTTACCTGTTGTTGTCTTAGGTCTCCTGATCAACACCTGTGATTGCTTTATGCCTCTCTCTAATATCAATATGCCTTGTCTACTGCTGTCTAGGCTAGTTCTTATTGTTTTATTTCACTGTAGAGCCCTCAGTTCAGCTCAACATGCCTTAGATAGCTCTTTTGTCCCACCCCCCACACATGCAGAGATCTCATATGCTTAACACCCGGCCGTCCTACAATCTAAGCTAGATGCCCTCAATCTCACACAAATTATCAAGGTACCCACCAGGTACAACCCTAAATCCGTAAGCACGGGCACCCTCATAGATATCATCCTGACCAACCTGCCCTCTAAATACACCTCTGATGTCTTCAACCAGGATCTCAGCAATCACTGCCTCATTGCCTGCATCTGTAATGGGTGAGCGGTCAAACGACCACCCCTCATCACTGTCAAACGCTCCGTAAAACACTTCAGCGAGCAGGCCTTTCTAATCGACCTGGACTGGGTATCCTGGAAGGATATTGACCTCATCCCATCAGTAGAGGATGCCTGGTTATTCTTTAAAAGTGCTTTCCTCACCATCTTAAATAAGCATGCCCCATTCAAAAAATATAGAACTAAGAACAGACATAGCCCTTGGTTCACTCCAGACTTGACTTGGCATTCTTGACAAAAACATCCTGTGGCATTCTGCATCATAAAAAATCCTACAAGGTGATTTTCTGGATTTTTTCTTCTCAGTTTGGGGTTTTAAAACGGTTAATATCATGTTTGTGAGTATAACGGAACTTATTTGGCAGGCGAAACCCCGAGGACAAACCATCCAGGAATTTTTGTTGTTGTTGAGATGACTGTTTTCAATTGGTTTTCTATGGGATACTAGATTTATGAGGCATCTGGTTGCAGTTCCTATGGCTTCCACTAAATGTCAACAGTCTTTTGAAATTGTTTGATTTTTTTCCTTTGAGAAATTAAGAAGTAGCCCTTTCCTTTCTGGGTGTCGAGCCAAGTGGACTGTTTTGTTTCGGACGCTCGACCTGGAACTCGCTCCACTTTCATTTTATCCGCTATTGAACACAGTATAATCCATCTTAACTTCTCTAGGTTAGGGGGCCCAAACTAAACTGCCTGCTACTCAGCCATAAAAGCTAGAATATGCATATAATTAGTAGATTTGGATAGAAAACACTCTGCAGTTTCTCAAACTGTTTGAATGATGTCTGTGAGTATAACAGAACTCATATGGCAGGCAAAAACCTGAGAGAAAAATCCAACCAGGAAGTGGGAAATCTGAGGTTTGTAGTTTTTCAACTCTTGGCCTATCGAATACCTAGTGTCTACGGGGGTCATATTGCACTTCCTAGGGCTTCCACTAGATGTCAACAGTCTTTAGAACCTTGTTTGATGCTTCTACTTTGAAGTTGGGGAGAATGAGAGGGGAATGAGTCAGAGGTCTGCCAGATAGCCACGAGCTGATGACGCGCATTCACCTGAGAGTTAGCTTGCGTTCCATTGCAATTCTGAAGACAAAGGAATTATCAGGTTGGAACATTATTGAAGATTTATGTTAAAAGCATCCTGAAGATTGATTCTATACATCGTTTGACATGTTTCTACGGACTGTAAAGGAACTTTTTGACTTTTCGTCGGCTCCTAGTGAGATCGCGCGTCATGAATTTATAATACTGGGCTAAACGTGCGACCAACAAGGAGGTATTTGGACATGTATGATGGACATTATCGAACAAAACAAACATTTATTGTGGACTGGGATGCATTCTGATGAAGATCATCAAAGGTAAGTGAATATTTATAATGCTATTTCTGACTTCTGTTGACTCCAACATGGAGGATATCTGTTTTGCTTGATTTGTTGTCTGAGCGCTGTACTCAGATTATTGCATGGTTTGCTTTTTCCGTAAAGTAAAAAAAAAATCTGACACAGCGGTTGCATTAAGGAGAAGTGGATCCAAAATCCCATGCATAACAGTTGTATCTTTTAGCAATGTTCATTTTGAGTATTCCTGTAAATTGATGTTGTCACGATGTGGCTCTCTGCAAAATCACCGGATGTTTTGGAACTACTGAACATAACGCGCCAATGTAAACTCAGATTTTTGGATATAAATATGAACTTTACCGAACAAAACATACATGTATTGTGTAACATGAAGTCCTATGAGTGTAATCTGATGAAGATCATCAAAGGTTGGTGATACATTTTATCTCTATTTCTGCTTTTTGTGACTCCTCTCTTTGGCTGGAAAAATGGCTGTGTTTTTCTGTGACTTGGCTCTGACCGAACATAATCGTTTGGTGTGCTTTCATCGTAAAGCCTTTTTGAAATCGGACACTGTGGCTGGATTTACAAGAAGTGTATCTTTAAAATGGTGTAAAATACTTGTATGTTTGTGGAATTTTAATTATGGGATTTCTGTTGTTTTGAATTTGGCACCCTGCAGTTTCACTGGCTGTTGACGAGGTGGGACGCACATATCCCAGAGTCGTTTATCGATTATTTACGTTTTAGGATATCTAAGGTTGGATTAGGAAAGTTGTTTGAACCATTTGGACCAAGTTTACAGGTAATTTATTAGATAATTTGTAGTCATGTTGGGCGAGTTGGAACCAGTGTTTTTCTAAAAACAAACGCACCAAATAAATTGACATTTTGGGGATATAACGAAGGAATTAATCGAAAAAAATGGCCATTTGTGATATTTATGGGACATATTGGAGTGCCAACAGAAGAAGATCTTCAAAGGTAAGGCATGAAATATATCGTTATTTCTGAGTTTTGTGTCGCGCCTGGCTGGTTGACAAAATGTTTGTTATGCATTTGTATGATGGGGTGCTGTCCTCAGACAATCGCATGGTTTGCTTTCGCTGTAAAGCCTCTTTGAAATCTGACATGGTGGCTGGATTAAGAAGAAGTTAAGCTTCATTTTGGTGTGAAGTGAAATATTTCAAATAATTTAATTTGAATTTGGCGCTTTGCCATTTCACCAGATGTTGTCAAATCGATCCCGCTAACAGGATTAAATCCATAAGAAGTTTTAATTGGAGTCTATTTCTTCCAAGCCTATAGTATATACAATAACTTAACTACCTCAGCCAGTTATGTGGCTTAACAAAACATGTAACCTAATAGAAATTAGATGTTTTTATTAGGCCTACTTCAATTACAACTACAATTGCAACTGGCAACCTCAGGAACTTGACCACTATTGGCCTGGGCCTGTCTGTCACCTGGGCCAGTGGTGGGTTTTCCAGTTCTGTGGGCACGCTCCACCTCAATCTTCCTGTGGTCCATCTTCAGTTTCTCCGAGATCATTTCCCTCACTTTGTCCTCAGACTCCGTCCAGGTCTCATGGAGATTCTGCAATTCCGTCCACCACAATGTTGTTCCGCCTTGATTGTCCCTTGAGATAATCTGATTTCTCCGTCATTGTTATCATGGAATCACATTTATTTTATCCAACACATCTTTTAGCTCAGCGTTTAGTCTGGCACACATCACATGCTGATGGATGATGAGACAATGCAAGCCATTCATTTGGGGGGCAATTTCCTTCAACTTGCTGACCAGGCCCCTAAGTCTGCTCACCATAGCAGGAGCCCCGTCGGTAACCACAAAGTTAAGTTTTTCGAATGACAGGCCATGCTGCGTAAACAATTCTTCCAGCTTGAATATGATGTCTCCTGTGGTGTGTCAGTGCCAGTAGCTCTTCTAAAGCTAACAAACTAGGTTCCATGTTCGGTAGCTAGCTAACATTAGCCTATAACTAGCAATGCAAATTGATTTCTGAGATACAAATAATATTACTACACTGATCATACATAGTTAGATAGCGAGCCAGCAAGCTAACATTAGCTAGCTAGCTAACAGTACGCTTTAACTTGCAATGAAAACATCTTTCTGACAAAATCAGAAACGTATATCTGAAAATGGAGCTTACCTGTATACATAGACGAATGATTCACGGCAGATTGGAGGGTTCCATTTAACTAAGTAAGACGTCCTGTGTCGTTTCCATTTTGTTTGTACAGCTTGTTTGTGTCAAATCAATCCGGTTCACATTGACCGTGTACACAATGTAAACATGGCCCACACACACCCACACAGTTGTGAAGAGGGCACGACAGCACTGATCTTTGTCCATAGCTCCTGCTAAATTCAAGGCAACAATGTTGTTGAGAGCAGTAGCAACACTTTTGCAGATCTCTATGGCTAATGTTATATCTTTCAAAAAAGCAGTGATAGCAGGATTATCTACATATACTGAGCAGCTCATGTTATAGACAGAAGCGTGTTACATGGCAGACCAATCCAAACTCTCGGCATGTCTAGCCCATCCATTATCTCAACCAATCATGGCTAGGGGGAAGGTTCCTGACTTTTTCGGTGGCTAAACCAACTAGGCTCATAATTTAACAATTGTATTCATATATACAAATGGCAAACAAGTTTGTTATTAAGGCACATGAAAGTTCACATGTTCCAGAAGGCATTTCTGCAAAAAAAAAAACGCATTTTGATTAAAAAAAAACACTCCTGTGAAGTAGTGACGTGCGACATATGCCTAGCTTCCTGAAACGGGTCACAAATCTGGTCTTGTTTTGGGGCCGGAGTTCATTCTAATAATATTCAGTGTGTATAATAATATCCAAATATGCAAAAGAAGAATATTGTAGATTTCTAACTTTGTGTATCTCTTTAGGATCACCATGAAGAGAATTACATTCATATCCATATTTATGCATTTTTGTTTATTACAGATCAGGGAGCCATGATGGTATTCCGTTACTGTAATTCTGTTACCGGATATACATCCACTATACCTAGACACCTACTGTAGTTCATAGTGCTGAACGATTCCTTTGTGATTTCGGTTTCTATAATTAAAAAACAAACATTAAATGCACTATGCATTATCAAATGAAATTGTATTTGTCATGCTTTGAAAGCAACAGGTGTAGACTAACAGGGAAATCTTTAATAATAGAAATAGTGACACGAGGAATAAACAAACAGTGAATAACGATAAGAATAACTATTAAAAATAACATGGCTATATACAGGGAGTACCAGTACCGAGTCGATGTGCAGGGGTACGAGGTACTTGAGGTAGCAATGTACATATAGGTAGGGTTAAAGTGACTAGGCAACAGGATAGGTAATAGTTAGCAGTCTTGTTTAGCAGTGTTATGGCTTGGGGGTAGAAGCTGTTGAAGCTGTTAGAGCACTGGTACTACTTGCCGTGCTGTAGCAGAGAGAATAGTCAATTGCTTGGGTGGCTGGAGTTTTTGACACTTTTTTGGGCCTTCCTTTGACACCGTCTGGTATAGAGGTCCTGGATGGCAGAGAGCTCGGCTCCAGTGATGTACTGAGCCGCAGCAGCCTCTGTAGCACCTTGCGGTCGGGTGCAGTAACCGTACCAAGCAGCCAGTAGCCCTACCAAGCAGCCAGTAGCCGTACCAAGCAGCCAGTAGCCGTACCAAGCAGCCAGTAGCCGTACCAAGCAGCCAGTAGCCGTACCAAGCAGCCAGTAGCCAAACCAAGCAGCCAGTAGCCGTACAAGCAGCCAGTAGCCGTACCAAGCAGCCAGTAGCTGTAGAAGCAACCATTAGCCAAACCAAGCAGCCAGGAGCCGTAGCTGTAGAAGCAACCATTAGCCAAACCAAGCAGCCAGGAGCCGTACCAAGCAGCCAGTAGCCGTACCAAGCAGCCAGTAGCCGTACCAAGCAGCCAGTAGCTGTAACAAGCAGCCAGTAGCCAAACCAAGCAGCCAGTAGCCGTACAAGCAGCCAGTAGCCGTACAAGCAGCCAGTAGCCGTACTAAGCAGCCAGTAGCCGTACCAAGCAGCCAGTAGCCGTACCAAGTGGTGATGCAGCCAGTAAAGATGCTCTTAATGGTGCCGCTGTAGAACTTTTTGAGGATCTGAGGTCCCATTACAAATCTTTTCAGTCTCCTGAGTGGGAAGAGGCGCTGTTGTGCCCTCTTCACAACTGTGTGGTTGTGTGTGGACCATGTTAATTCCGTAGTTATGTGGACACCGAGGAACTTGAACGTCTCAATCCACTACAGCCCCATCGATGTGGATGAAGGCGTGCTCTCTCCTCGGTTTCCTGTTGTCCACGATCAGCTCCTTTGTCTTGCTGACGTTGAGGGAGAGGTTGTCTTTCAAAAACTATAAAAGCATAATAGTTGTGGTTTGAATGCTGTAACAACACAGAATAAAACAATTAATACAAGTCCCATGGTATTTCATAAAATATTCCAGTTGTTGTGTATATTTCGTTAGTTTTATTTGATGACTTTATTATTTCATTCCAAGTCATCATCTCATCTCTATAGAGCTGCTGTCAATGCTGTCTGACAAAATCACTATTTTAGTAGTTCATCAAAGTAAAATAAGGCATACTTTTATGATTGCTGAAAATGTTATGACTCTCCATCACAAGTCTCTTCTCTCCATCTCCATGTCTGCACCACACAGACCGGACAAGTAGGCGCACAATGGATTATGGTCATTGTAGTTAATTAGACTGGTCACCTGATGGCTCCCAGAGTGAATCTCGCGTAAAATACAGAGGTAGCCATTATTCCAATCGGTCCTACTGAAAAACCAATTGTCCCGGTGGATATATTATTGAATAGATATTTGAAAAACACCTTGAGGATTGATTATAAACAGCGTTTGCCATGTTTCTGTCGATATTATGGAGCTAATTTGGAATATTTTTCTGCGTTTTCGTGACTGCAATTTCCGGGCGATTTCTCAGCCAAACGTGAAGAACAAACGGAGCTATTTCGCCTACAAAAATATTATTTTTGGAAAAAAAGAACATTGGCTATCTAACTGGGAGTCTCGTGAGTGAAAACATCCGAAGCTCATCAAAGGTAAACAATTTCATTTGATTGCTTTTCTGATTTCCGTGACCAAGTTACCTGCTGCTAGCTGGACAAAATGCTATGCTAGGCTATCGATAAACTTACACAAATGCTTGTCCAGCTTTGGCTGTAAAGCATATTTTGAAAATCTGATATGACAGGGTGATTAACAAAAGGCTAAGCTGTGTCTCAATATATTTCACTTGTGATTTTCATGAATAGGAATATTTTCTAGGAATATTTATGTCCGTTGCGTTATGCTAATTAGTGTCAGTCGATGATTACGCTCCCGCATGAGGGATGGGGGAGTCACTAGAGGTTAAATTGTCACTGTAAATTGTTCTAAGTAGTCCTTGTGCATAGAGTTTGAATAGTTTGAATTTTAAATCAATGTTTTTTTTGTTTGGCATACAATCATACAAAGCGTTATTCCGTTACAGATGACTCACCCCGTTGAGAAGTGTGTCGTCTCAGAAATGCAGCGAGTCGCAGACAATTCCCCAACGTAGGTTATGATCCTATCATCCTCCACACTTTCATTGCCACACACACGCATGCCCGTCACACGCACAATACCCCCCGACACACACCACACGCATGCCCGTCACACACACAATACCCCCCCACACACACCACACGCATGCATGTCACACACACAATACCCCCACACACACACCACACGCATGCACGTCACACACACAATCACCCACACACACACCCTCCATAGTTTTCCCCTGAGATGGTTGAAAGTCGTTAGATAAATTAGATAATAAAACAGCAGAACCCTTTACCCCCCTTCTCTGTGATACCCTCTGTACTGGCCTGCACACACACAAACACACACACACACATGCACACAGGCTTAATCTGCTCTGTACACAGGAGATTATTCATATTTTCTAAACTTGCTGTTAGTATATTGTCTGGTTAGTACAGAATAAATACAGATAAGGAGAGAGGGAGGCAGCGATGGATGGAGGAGGGAGGAAAGGAGGGAGGGAGGCAGCGATGGAAGGAGGGAGGCAGCGATAGAAGGAGGGAGAGAGGGAGGAAAGGAGCAAGGGAAGGCGGGAGGGAGGGGGAGGGAGTGAGGAAAAGAGGGAGGCATCGAGGGAAGGAGGGAGAGAGGTAGGTAGTGATGGGAAGTGCGGGAGGGATGCTGCGAGGGAGGGAGGGACAGAGAGGGAGGGAGGGACGGAGAGTGTCGAGAGAGGGAGGGATGGATGGAGAGTGTAGAGATGGGAGGGAGGGATGGAGAGTGTAGAGATGGGAGGGAGGGATGGAGAGTGTAGAGATGGGAGGGAGGGATGGAGAGTGTCGAGATGGAGGGATGGAGAGTGTAGAGATGGAGGGATGGAGAGTGTAGAGATAAGGGAGGGAGGGATGGAGAGTGTAGAGATGGGAGGGAGGGATGGAGAGTGTAGAGATGGGAGGGAGGGATGGAGAGTGTCGAGATAGAGGGAGGGGTGGATGGAGAGTGTAGAGATGGAGAGTGTAGAGATGGAGGGATGGAGAGTGTAGAGATAAAGGAGGGAGGGATGGAGAGTGTAGAGATAAAGGAGGGAGGGATGGAGAGTGTAGAGATAAAGGAAGGAGGGATGGAGAGCGTAGAGGTAAAGGAGGTAGGGATGGAGAGTGTAGAGATAAAGGAGGGAGGGATAGAGAGTGTAGAGATAAAGGAGGGAGGGATGGAGAGTGTAGAGATAGGAGGAAGTGATGCTACTGCTATGCGTAACTATAGGGATGGAGAGTATAGAGATAGAAGGATGGAGAATGTAGAGGTAAAGGAGGGAGGGATGGAGAGTGTAGAGATAGGAGGGAGCAATGCTACTGCTATGCGTAACTATAGGGATGGAGAGTATAGAGATAGAAGGATGGAGAATGTAGAGGTGAAGGAGGGAGGGATGGAGAATGTAGAGGTAAAGGAGGGAGGGATGGAGAGTGTAGAGATAAAGGGGGGAGGGAGGGATGGAGAGTGTAGAGATTAAGGAGGGAGGGATGGAGAGTGTAGAGATAGGAGGATGGAGAATGTAGAGGTAAAGGAGGGAGGGATGGAGAGTGTAGAGATAGAAGGGAGCGATGCTACGGCTATGCGTAACTATAGTCCCTTTATTTGCGTTTTAGAAAACAGAAGATATGAAGGAGAGACAGAATAAGATGGGTTGACTGAAAGATGGAGAGATGGATTGAAAGAAGGAGGGAGGGAGAGGGATATAATGAAGTAGGCTACTTGTAGGACTGGAGGAATGGAAGCGATTGACATGTGGATCGGAAAGGATCTCTCTCTCTTTCTCCCTCTTTCTCTCTCTCTTGCTTTCTCTCTCTCGCTCTCCCTCGCTCTCTCTCGCTCTCTCTCGCTCTCTCTCTCAATCCATCTCTCTGAATCCATCTCTCTGTCTCTCTCTCTATATCAAATGGATGTCTGAAGGAGAGCCATGAGACTCTCTCACAGCTTTTTATCCGCATCAAGTCAGTTTGATGGAAACACACCTCTGGTGGGAAAAATCTTTGTTGTTGCAGTGGAAGTGGTGGTTGTGGAGGTTGGGGTGGTTGTGGCGGTTGGGGTGGTTGTGGAGGTTGGGGTGGTTGTGGCGGTTGGGGTGGTTGTGGCGGTTGGGATTGTTGGGGTGGTTGTGGCGGTTGGGACGGTTGGAACAGTTGTGGTGGTTGGGACAGTTGGGGTGGTTGTGGGGGTTGGGGTGGTTGGGATGGTTGGGATGGTTGGGGCGGTTGGGGTAGTTGGGGTAGTTGGGGCAGTTGGAGTAGTTGGAGTAGTTGGGGTAGTTGTAGTAGTTGGGTAAGTTGGGATAGTTGGGGCAGTTGGGAAAGTTGGGATAGTTGGGTCAGTTGGGGAAGTTTGAGTAGTTGTGGTGGTTGGGGTGGTTTGGATAGTTTGGATAGTCTGGGTAGTTTGGGTTAAGTTATAGCCTTATTCTAAAATGGGTTAAATAAAACAATTCCCTCAGCAATCTACACACAATACAATCTACACACAATACAATCTATACACCATACAATCTACACACAATACAATCTATACACCATACAATCTACACACAATACAATCTATACACCATACAATCTACACACAATACAATCTATACACCATACAATCTACACACAATACAATCTATACACCATACAATCTATACAAATTCAATTGATTGGACATGATTTGGAAAGGCACACACCTGTCTGTATAAGGTCCCACAGTTGACAGTGCATGCCATGAGGTTGAATGAATGGGCCGTAGAGTGCCTAGACTGGATTGTGTCGCGGCACAGATCTGGGGAAGGGTCCCAAAAAAATTCTGCAGCATTGAAGGTCCCCAAGATCACAGTGGCCTCCATCATTCTTAAATGGAAGAAGTTTGGAACCACGTAGACTCTTCCTAGAGCTGGCCGCCCAGCCAAACTGAGCAATCAGGGAAGAAGGGCCTTGTTCATGGAGGTGACCAAGAACCCGATGGTCACTCTGACAGAGCTCTAGAGTTCCTCTGTGGAGATGGGAGAACCTTCTAGAAGGACAACCATCTCTGCAGCACTCCACCAATTAGGCCCTTATGGTAGTGTGGCCAGATGGAAGCCAATGCTCAGTAAAAAGCACATGACAGCCCGCTTGGACAGCCCGTACATTGCAGCCTGTTTGCCCAAAGGCACCTAAAGACTCTCAGACCATGAGAAACAAGATTGTCTGGTCTGATGAAACCAAACTAAAACTCTTTGGCCTGAATGCCAAGCATCACATCTGGAGGAAACCTGTCACCATCCCTACGGTGAAGCATGGTGGTGGCAGCATCATGCTGCGTGAATGTTTTTTAGTGGCAGGTACTGGGTGACTAGTCAGGATCGAGGCAAAGATGAGCAGAGCAAAGTACAGAGAGAGAGAGATCCTTGATGAAAACCTGCTCCAGAGCGCTCAGGACCTCAGACTGGAGCAAGGGTTAACTTTCAAACAGGACAACGACCCTCAGCACACAGCCAAGGCAACGCAGGGGTGGATTCGGGACAAGTCCTTGATAATCCTTGAGTGGCCCAGCCAGAGCCCGGACTTGAACCCAATCAAACACCTCTGCAGAGACCATAAAAATAGCTGTGCCGTAACGCACCCCATCCAACCTGACAGAGCTTGAGAGGATCTGCAGAGAAGAATGGGAGAAACTCCCCAAATATGGGTGTGCCAAGCTTGTAGTGTCATACCCAAGAAGCCTCGATGCTGTAATCACTGCCATAATGTGCTTCAACAAATTACTGAGTAAAAGGTCTGAATATGTAAATCTGATTTCCGCTTTTTGTTTTTAATAAATTAGCATAACTGTCTAAAGATCCGTTTTTGCTTTGTCACTATTGGATATTGTGTGTAGATTGATGAGGGGGGAATACTCTCCGAAGGCACTGTATGTCTGTGAGCCATCCACATAATGAATAGAATAGACTGGTTTATGTAAACACCAAAGACCATGGTCTGCTGCAGTACTTACTGTAAATTGATACTTTATAACCGTAGACACTGAGTGGCTCATAGGCTGGCGCTGCCAATGTGCCTCACACACACGCACACACATTGCTGTCAAAAAAACAAACATTTTCTTCATATAGTTGTATTATCAGTAATGTATTTCTTTAAAACAGTCTGGTTGATTTGATTGGTGTAGATAACTCATATGTTGATGTATATTGAATAGGTCTACGTGCTGACAGGTTATAACCTATGAGGACACATTTTTTCCACCACAGAGTCTTCGTCAGCAACCCATTGATCATTCAAACTAGAGAGCCATGTTGCGTGTTAAATGTCAACCATATTTCCTGTACAGTGCATTGGTTTTGACCAGGGTATATAGAGGCAATATTTGTGAAGGACTTCAAAGACCTTGAGAGAAAACCAAAGAGTCAATCATTTATACGCTGTAACTACTGAAGAACTGCAGAGTAGGTGCTGCCTGAAATATGTGGCATATGTCTTCATTACCCTATTTATAATTTACGCTCTGCGCTGGAGAAGTGCTGACTGAAATACATGTCCGTTGTCTTCAGCTGCTGCTTATGTTCAAGTGAGTGAGGACCGTCTTTTCATTTTCGGTGTGATAGATCGATTGTTGGGTCCAAACACGCTTTAATTTCTTTACGTAAGAAGATAAGAGTTGGGCTAGGAGTTGGGCTAGGAGTTGGGCTAGGAGTTGAGGTAGGAGTTGAGGTAGGAGTTGAGGTAGGAGTTGAGCTAGGAGTCGAGCTAGGAGTCGGGCTAGGAGTCGGGCTAGGAGTCGGACTAGGAGTCGGGCTAGGGGTCGGGCTAGGGGTCGGGCTAGGGGTCGGGCTAGGAGTCGGGCTAGGGGTCGGGCTAGGAGTCGGGCTAGGAGTCGGGCTAGGAGTCGGGCTAGGGGTCGGGCTAGGAGTCGGGCTAGGAGTCGGGCTAGGGGTCGGGCTAGGGGTCGGGCTAGGGGTCGGGCTAGGGGTCGGGCTAGGAGTCGGGCTAGGGGTCGGGCTAGGAGTCGGGCTAGGAGTTCAGCATGTTCTCTTTATCTTGTCTTCAGTGACCCAAAACGACCGCCAACTGAAACAGCTGCTAGCCTTCAGTGTGTCCCAAGACTCCCGACCCGCCATTTAGAAAACACCTTCTGTTATTGTGTTAGTCAGTCACCCCTGTTAACTTCTGGAACATCAGGTTGGCATATTGGAGAGAGAGAGAGAGTGTCTGTGTGTTTTAGTGTGTGTGTCATTGGCAGCGCCAGCCTAACAGCTTCCCAGTGTCTGTCTGTCTCTCTATATTTATGCCTTGTGGAGACATGCTACACTGCACTGACACACACACACACACACACACACACACACACACACACACACACACACACACACACACACACACACACACACACACACACACACACACACACACACACATACTTGGGTACTACCTGTCAGACACAGCCTGTCAACATTTCAGGATGCTGCTTCACAGGGGGTTTGGAGTGTGTGTGTGTGTGTGTGTGTGTGTGTGTGTGTGTGTTTGTGTGTGTGTGTGTGTGGTTTGAGCGCAACAGCAACCAATTACATTGGTGTCCTGCCAGGAGGTTGTCCTCTGACATTGGTGTGTCCTGCCAGGAGGTTGTCCTCTGACATTGGTGTGTCCTGCCAGGAGGTTGTCCTCTGACATTGGTGTGTCCTGCCAGGAGGTTGTCCTCTGACATTGGTGTGTCCTGCCTGGAGGTTGTCCTCTGACATTGGTGTGTCCTGCCAGGAGGTTGTCCTCTGACATTGGTGTGTCCTGTCTGGAGGTTGTCCTCTGACATTGGTGTGTCCTGTCTGGAGGTTGTCCTCTGACATTGGTGTGTCCTGTCTGGAGGTTGTCCTCTGACATTGGTGTGTCCTGTCTGGAGGTTGTCCTCTGACATTGGTGTGTCCTGTCTGGAGGTTGTCCTCTGACATTGGTGTGTCCTGCCAGGAGGTTATCCTCTGACATTGGTGTGTCCTGTCTGGAGGTTGTCCTCTGACATTAGTGTGTCCTGCCAGGAGGTTGTCCTCTGACATTGGTGTGTCCTGCCAGGAGGTTGTCCTCTGACATTGGTGTGTCCTGTCTGGAGGTTGTCCTCTGACATTGGTGTGTCCTGCCAGGAGGTTGTCCTCTGACATTGGTGTGTCCTGTCTGGAGGTTGTCCTCTGACATTGGTGTGTCCTGTCTGGAGGTTATCCTCTGACATTGGTGTGTCCTGTCTGGAGGTTGTCCTCTGACATTGGTGTGTCCTGTCTGGAGGTTGTCCTCTGACATTGGCTGCTATTAAGTGTTCCATAAGACGTGCCTGGCATAGCCATCATGACACACGCACACAGACACGCACGACTTGCACGCACGCACGCACACACAGACATACACACACACACAGCTGGGTTGGCATCTTGGCATCATCACTGTGTTGGCAGTGGGCAGCGGTAGGGAATCCATTGTTTAACATCAGTATTGCCATAGTGAAGGGCAAAGACAGGGCAATGTGGTTTGGCACCGTACTGTAGTGTAAGACAGCAATACCGTAGTCATTACCACAGGATAATATGAAAATCAGCCAACCAGTAATGGAGTCATTACCACAGGATAATATGAAAATCAGCCAGCCAGTAATGGAGTCATTACCACAGGATAATATGAAAATCAGCCAGCCAGCACTGGAGTCATTACCACAGGATATGAAAATCAGCCAACCAGTTTTGGAGTCATTACCACAGGATAACATGAAAATCAGCCAGGCAGTAATGGAGTCATTACCGCAGGATGATATGAAAATCAGCCAGCCAGTAATAGTCATTACCACAGGATAATATGAAAATCAGCCAGCCAGTAATGGAGTCATTACCACAGGATAATATGAAAATCAGCCAGCCAGTAATGGAGTCATTACCACAGGATAATATGAAAATCAGCCAGCCAGTAATGGAGTCATTACCACAGGATAATATGAAAATCAGCCAGCCAGTAATGGAGTCATTACCACAGGATAATATGAAAATCAGCCAGCCAGTAATGGAGTCATTACCACAGGATAATATGAAAATCAGCCAGCCAGTAATGGAGTCATTACCGCAGGATAATATGAAAATCAGCCACAGGGGTCTTTTTTTTTTTTTACCTTTATTTAACTAGGCAAGTCAGTTAAGAACAAATTCTTACTTTCAATGATGGCCTAGGAACAGTGGATTAACTGCCTGTTCAGGGGCAGAACAACAGATTTGTACCTTGTCAGCTCGGGGATTTGAACTTGCAACCTTTTGGTTACTAGTCCAACGCTCCAACCACTAGGCTACCCTGCCAACCCCCATTACCACAGGATCAGACCCAGTTCTCTAGCATGGGATGGAATCAGACCCAGTGCTCTAGCATGGGATGGAATCAGACCCAGTTCTCTAGCATGGGATGGAATCAGACCCAGTGCTCTAGCATGGGATGGAATCAGACCCAGTTCTCTAGCATGGGATGGAATCTGACCCAGTTATCTAGCATGGGATGGAATCTGACCCAGTTCTCTAGCATGGGATGGAATCAGACCCAGTTCTCTAGCATGGGATGGAATCAGACCCAGTTCTCTAGCATGGGATGGAATCCGACCCAGTTCTCTAGCATGGGATGGAATCTGACCCAGTTATCTAGCATGGGATGGAATCCGACCCAGTTCCCTAGCATGGGATGGAATCGGACCCAGTGCTCCTATCCAAACAACAAATATGAATGAACTGGAACTAACCGCCTCCTTATAAAAGCATCATATGCTATGTTGGTAAAGGGACCATGAAACTCCCATTAAGAAGCATTAGGGTTTGTGTAGTGCTGGTGTTAAAGCAGCAATGATGATGAACACACACACGGATGCACACACACACACACAGACCGACACACACAGACACCCTAATGATCCCATTAAGGAGCATTAGGGTTTGTGTAGTACTGGTGTTGGAGCAGCAATGATGATGTGAAACAGAGACCCAGGTTGCATAGTGTGTGTTTACATGTGAGGAACAACCTGCGGTCACTTTCAGTCAGGATGTATTCAGTTTTCAGGAGAGACCGAGGTCTTGATGGTGATCTGAACTACATGACTGTCCCCCAAAAACATCCTCCACCTCTCTCTCTCTCTCTTCCCCTTTCTGCTTTGTCTCCTTTTTCTCCTTGCTGTTCTTGCTCTCTCTGGGATGACAAATGTCGTTCCCATTATCCTCAGCATGCAAACACAGAGAAAATGGGAGATTGAGAGAGAGCAAAGGGGAGAGAGAGAGAGAAAGCCTTTGACAGATCCCATTCATAGACGGAAAGCGAAGGGGAGAGGAGAGAGAGAGAGAGAGAGCTGTTGGCAGATTCCATTCATAGTCCTCTCTATCTTTATTGAAATCATCTTGTTGACTTTGTAGGGACTGCCTAGATCCCCCTGCCCCCTCCCTGCCTAGATCCCTCTGCCCCCCCCTGCCAAGAGCCCCCTGCCCCCTCCCTGCCTAGATCCCCCTGCCCCCTCCCTGCCTAGATCCCTCTGCCCCCCCCCTGCCAAGATCCCCCTGCCCCCTCCCTGCCTAGATCCCTCTGCCCCCCCCCTGCCAAGATCCCCCTGCCCCCTGCACAGTACCCCCCTGCCCCCTCCTTGCCAAGACCCCCAACGCTCCCTGCACCCTGCCCCCCTTTGCCTAGATCCCCCTGCACCCTACCCCCTCTACCCCGCCGCCTAGATCCCCCTGCACCCAACCCCCTCTACCCCCCACCTAGATCCCACTGACCCCCCCCATTTCAAGATCCCCCTACCTCCCCTGCCAAGATCCCCCTGCCTCCCCTGCCTAGATCTCCCTGCACCCTACCCCCACCTAGATCCCACTGACCCCCCATTTCAAGATCCCCTGTCCCCTATCCCCCATGCTCCCTACTGCAAAGATCCCCCTGCCCCCCCTGCTAAAATCACCCTGCCCCCTCCCCCCTAGTATATTGATGGTGGTGATAGTATAGTATATTGACATGGTGGTAGTATAGTATATTGACATGGTGGTAGTATAGTATATTGACATGGTGGTAGTATAGTATATTGGCATGGTGGTAGTATAGTATATTGACATGGTGGTAGTATATTATATTGACATGGTGGTAGTATAGTATATTGACATGGTGATAATATAGTATATTGACATGGTGGTAGTATAGTATATTGACATGGTGGTAGTATAGTATATTGACATGGTGGTAGTATAGTATATGGACATGGTGATAATATAGTATATTGACATGGTGGTAGTATAGTATATGGACATGGTGGTAGTATATTATATTGACATGGTGGTAGTATAGTATATTGACATGGTGGTAGTATAGTATATTGACATGGTGGTAATATAGTATATTGACATTGTGATAGTAGAGTATATTGGCTGATGGTGGTTATATAGTATATTGACATGGTGAAAGTATAGTCAGCCACCAATTGTGCAAGATCTCCCACTTAAAAAGATGAGAGAGGCCTGTAATTTTCATCATAGGTACACTTCAACTATGACAGACAAAATGAGGAAAAAAATCCAGAAAATCACATTGTAGGATTTTTAATGAATTTATTTGCAAATTATGGTGGAAAATAAGTATTTGGTCACCTACAAACAAGCAAGATTTCTGGCTCTCACAGACCTGTAACTTCTTCTTTAAGAGGCTCCTCTGTCCTCCACCCGTTACCTGTTTTAATGGCACCTGTTTGAACTTGTTATCAGTATAAAAGATACCTGTCCACAACCTCAAACAGTCACACTCCAACCTCCACTATGGCCAAGACCAAAGAGCTGTCAAAGGACACCAGAAACAAAATTGTAGGCCTGCACCAGGCTGGGAAGACTGACTCTGCAATAGGTAAGCAGCTTGGTTTGAAGAAATCAACTGTGGGAGCAATTATTAGGAAATGGAAGACATACAAGACCACTGATCATCTCCCTCGATCTGGGGCTCCACGCAAGATCTCACCCCGTGGGGTCAAAATGATCACAAGAACGGTGAGCAAAAATCCCAGAACCACACGGGGGGACCTAGTGAATGACCTGCAGAGAGCAGGGACCAAAGTAACAAAGCCTACCATCAGTAACACACTACGGCGCCAGGGACTCAAATCCTGCAGTGCCAGACGTGTCCCCCTGCTTAAGCCAGTACATGTCCAGGCCCGTCTGAAGTTTGCTAGAGAGCATTTGGATGATCCAGAAGAAGATTGGGAGAATGTCATATGGTCAGATGAAACCAAAATAGAACTTTTTGGTAAAAACTCAACTCGTCGTGTTTGGAGGACAAAGAATGCTGAGTTGCATCCAAAGAACACCATACCTACTGTGAAGCATGGGTGTGGAAACATCATGCTTTGGGGCTGTTTTTCTGCAAAGGGACCAGGTGGACTGATCTGTGTAAAGGAAAGAATGAATGGGGCCATGTATCGTGAGATTTTGAGTGAAAACCTCCTTACATCAGCAAGGGCATTGAAGATGAAACGTGGCTGGGTCTTTCAGCATGACAATGATACCAAACACACTGCCTGGGCAACGAAGGAGTGGCTGCGTAAGAAACATTTCAAGGTCCTGGAGTGGGCTAGCCAGTCTCCAGATCTCAACCCCATACAAAATCTTTGGAGGGAGTTGAAAGTCTGTGTTGCCCAGCAACAGCCCCAAAACATCACTGCTCTAGAGGAGATCTGCATGGAGGAATGGGCCAAAATACCAGCAACAGTGTGTGAAAACCTTACAAGACGTTTGACCTCTGTAATTGCCAACAAAGGGTATATAACAAAGTATTGAGATAAACTTTTGGTTATTGACCAAATACTTATTTTCCACCATAATTTGCAAATAAATTCATTAAAAATCCTACAATGTGATTTTCTGGATTTTTTTTCTTCTCATTTTGTCTGTCATAGTTGAAGTGTACCTATGATGAAAATTACAGGCCTCTCTCATATTTTTAAGTGGGAGAACTTGCACAATTGGTGGCTGACTAAATACTTTTTTGCCCCACTGTACATGAGTAGGAGAGGGCGTTAGGGGAGGTGGGCAGCGTAGAAAATTGAGTAGATGTAGTTGAGGTGGGGGGTCGGTGTAGAGAAATGAGGAGGAGATGGAGTTGAGGAGGGGGTGTGGACACCATAGAGAAATGAGTAGGAGTGGGAGTTGAGGAGGGGGTGGGGACAGCATAGAGAAATGAGTAGGAGTGGAAGTTGAGGAGGGGAGTGGAGAAAAGAGGAGGAGATGGAGTTGAGGAGGGGGTGGGGACAGCATAGAGAAATGAGGAGGAGATGGAGTTGAGGAGGGGGTGGGGACAGCATAGAGAAATGAGGAGGAGATGGAGTTGAGGAGGGGGTGGGGACAGCATAGAGAAATGAGTAGGAGTGGGAATTGAGGATGGGAGTGGACGGAGTGGAGAAAAGAGAAGGAGATGGAGTTGAGGAGGGGATGGGGACAGCGTAGAGAAATGAGGAGGAGAGGTTGTTGAGGAGGGTGGGGGACAGTGTAGAGAAATGAGGAGGAGAGGGAGTTAAGGAGGGGGGACGGGGGGGCAGCGTAGAGCAATGAGGAGGAGAGGGAGTTAAGGAGGGGGGGACAGGGGGGGACAGCATAGAGAAATGAGGAGGAGAGGGAGTTGAGGAGGGGGGGATGGGGAGGGACAGCATAAAAAAATGAGGAGAAGGGGGAGTTGAAGAGGGGGGGACGGGGGGGACAGCGTAGAGAAATGAGGAGGAGAGGGAGTTGAGGGGGGGACAGGGGACAACAGCGTAGAGAAATGAGGAGGAGAGGGAGTTGAGGGGGGGACAGGGGACAACAGCGTAGAGAAATGAGGAGGAGAGGGAGTTGAGGGGGGGACGGGGACGACAGCGTAGAGAAATGAGGAGGAGAGGGAGTTGAGGGGGGGACGGGGGACGACAGCGTAGAGAAATGAGGAGGAGAGGGAGTTGAGGGGGGGACGGGGGACGACAGCGTAGAGAAATGAGGAGGAGAGGGAGTTGAGGGGGGGACGGGGGACGACAGCGTAGAGAAATGAGGAGGAGAGGGAGTTGAGGGGGGACGGGGGACGACAGCGTAGAGAAATGAGGAGGAGAGGGAGTTGAGGGGGGGACGGGGGATGACAGCGTAGAGAAATGAGGAGGAGAGGGAGTTGAGGGGGGGACGGGGGACGACAGCGTAGAGAAATGAGGAGGAGAGGGAGTTGAGGAGGGGAATCGGGACAGCGTAGAGAAATGAGGAGGAGAGGGAGTTGAGGAGGGGAATCGGGACAGCGTAGAGAAATGAGGAGGAGAGGGAGTTGAGGAGGGGAATCGGGACAGCGTAGAGAAATGAGGAGGAGAGGGAGTTGAGGAGGGGAATCGGGACAGCGTAGAGAAATGAGGAGGAGAGGGAGTTGAGGAGGGGAATCGGGACAGCGTAGAGAAATGAGGAGGAGAGGGAGTTGAGGGGGGGACGGGGGACGACAGCGTAGAGAAATGAGGAGGAGAGGGAGTTGAGGAGGGGAATCGGGACAGCGTAGAGAAATGAGGAGGAGAGGGAGTTGAGGAGGGGAATCGGGACAGCGTAGAGAAATGAGGAGGAGAGGGAGTTGAGGAGGGGAATCGGGACAGCGTAGAGAAATGAGGAGGAGAGGGAGTTGAGGGGGGGACGGGGGACGACAGCGTAGAGAAATGAGGAGAGGGACAATAGAAGGGAAGAGCAGCATACCAGAATCTACATCCCCTCCTGCTGGTTTTCGTCTCTCGCCCTGTTTCATTCAGCCCCTATGGCTGTGGCTGTTCCAATACCCACCAATTACAGTGAACCTATGAGGGTGGCATGCATCCTAAGTGGTGTCCAAGAACAAAGTCTATCTCTAAAATGAATTGAGCGATTAGGGTCATGGATTAGCTATAGAGCCCTGAGCCATTGCCTGAGTAAAATGTATAGAAATGGATTAATAACTAGCCAGCCACTACACCGTCCTCAAGGACTGCATCATTTTGCCTCTTGGACCAGACAGAAATAGCTGGATCTCTGTTCCCTATCTCTGAAATCGATACACATCAAACTAAATGCTCCAGCAAAATGCTTCCATTTATCCATTTATTCCCAGCAGCAGCAAAATGCTTCCAAACTTTTTAAGCGATTAAATGGCACCCTATTCACTATATAGTGCACTACCTGTTCAAATGTAGTGCACTATTGAGGGAATAGGCTGCCATTTGGAATGCACTCTTGCTATAGCAGACTGGCTGTGAAGGGATTGATTATAAAACACATCCCCACTGGTTCTGATCAATAGTTTCTGGAGAGTTGGCGATAAATGGTTGAAGGATAGAATACATCTCTGTGTGTGCGTATTGGTGGAGTTGTGAGTTTAGAGGTAGAGAAGAAGATGCTATGTGAAGGTAATCTGTCACTGTTACAGACACAAACAAGAGTTTCCATTGTTCATCCTAAAAACAGATTTTTACCAGAGAACATGATTGTGTGTTATGTCATACTATGAGTCACAATCCACCCTACTGTACTGCAGAGGTCCCACTACTGTGTCTCATCACCTCATCATCTCTGTCCCGCCCTCTTGTTCTCGCTCCCCCTTGTCCACTCTCGTTCTCTCTCTCTGTCTCTCTCTCTCACTCACTCGCTCTCCCCTTGTCCCCCTCTTGTTCTCTCTCTGTCTCTCTCTCTCTCTCTCTCTGTCTCTCTCTGTCTGTCTGTCTCTCTCTCTCTCTCTCTGTCTCTCTCTTTCTCTCTCTCTCTCTCCCCTTGTCTCTCTCTCTTTCCCTGTGTCTCTCCCCTCTGTTAAATTCAATTTGCTTTATTAGCATGACATAACAATATACATATTGCCAAAGATTACTTTGGAGATTTACAATATTAACATAATTAATAACAATAATCAATATTATCGGCGGGACAACAGTAACAACAATAACAACAGCAGCAACAATCACAACAGTAACAACAATAACCAAGGGTCAAAATAACCAGACATTGAACAAGATCAATAAGCATAGAGGACACTGTCCCCTAACAGGACGGGTAGCCTGTTCCCATCAGAGAGGTCTTCAATGTAGTGCTCTGTCAACCCACAGCTCTCTGCGTCCTCCCCTAACAGGACGGGTAGCCTGTTCCCATCAGAGAGGTCTTCAATGTAGTGCTCTGTCAACCCACAGCTCTCTGTGTCCTCCCCAACAGGACGGGTAGCCTGTTCCCATCAGAGAGGTCTTCAATGTAGTGCTCTGTCAACCCACAGCTCTCTGCGTCCTCCCTAACAGGACGGGTAGCCTGTTCCCATCAGAGAGGTCTTCAATGTAGTGCTCTGTCAACCCACAGCTCTCTGCGTCCTCCCTAACAGGACGGGTAGCCTGTTCCCATCAGAGAGGTCTTCAATGTAGTGCTCTGTCAACCCACAGCTCTCTGCGTCCTCCCCCAACAGGACGTTTAGCCTATTCCCATCAGAGAGGTCTTCAATGTAGTGCTCTGTCAACCCACAGCTCTCTGTGTCCTCCCCCAACAGGACGGGTAGCCTGTTCCCATGAGAGAGGTCTTCAATGTAGTGCTCTGTCAACCCACAGCTCTCTGCGTCCTCCCTAACAGGACGGGTAGCCTGTTCCCATCAGAGAGGTCTTCAATGTAGTGCTCTGTCAACCCACAGCTCTCTGTGTCCTCCCCAACAGGACGGGTAGCCTATTCCCATCAGAGAGGTCTTCAATGTAGTGCTCTGTCAACCCACAGCTCTCTGCGTCCTCCCTAACAGGACGGGTAGCCTGTTCCCATCAGAGAGGTCTTCAATGTAGTGCTCTGTCAACCCACAGCTCTCTGTGTCCTCCCCAACAGGACAGGTAGCCTGTTCCCATGAGAGAGGTCTTCAATGTAGTGCTCTGTCAACCCACAGCTCTCTGTGTCCTCCCCCAACAGGACGGGTAGCCTGTTCCCATCAGAGAGGTCTTCAATGTAGTGCTCTGTCAACCCACAGCTCTCTGCGTCCTCCCCAACAGGACGGGTAGCTTGTTCCCATCAGAGAGGTCTTCAATGTAGTGCTCTGTCAACCCACAGTTCTCTGTGTCCTCCCCCAACAGGACGGGCAGCCTATTCCCATCAGAGAGGTCTTCAATGTAGTGCTCTGTCAACCCACAGTCTGTGTCCTCCCCCAACAGGACGGGTAGCCTGTTCCCATCAGAGAGGTCTTCAATGTAGTGCTCTGTCAACCCACAGCTCTCTGTGTCCTCCCCCAACAGGACGGGTAGCCTGTTCCCATCAGAGAGGTCTTCAATGTAGTGCTCTGTCAACCCACAGCTCTCTGTGTCCTCCCCCAACAGGACAGGTAGCCTGTTCCCATCAGAGAGGTCTTCAATGTAGTGCTCTGTCAACCCACAGCTCTCTGTGTCCTCCCCAACAGGACGGGTAGCCTATTCCCATCAGAGAGGTCTTCAATGTAGTGCTCTGTCAACCCACAGCTCTCTGTGTCCTCCCCCAACAGGACGGGTAGCCTGTTCCCATCAGAGAGGTCTTCAATGTAGTGCTCTGTCAACCCACAGCTCTCTGTGTCCTCCCCCAACAGGACAGGTAGCCTGTTCCCATCAGAGAGGTCTTCAATGTAGTGCTCTGTCAACCCACAGCTCTCTGTGTCCTCCCCAACAGGACGGGTAGCCTGTTCCCATCAGAGAGGTCTTCAATGTAGTGCTCTGTCAACCCACAGCTCTCTGTGTCCTCCCCAACAGGACGGGTAGCCTGTTCCCATCAGAGAGGTCTTCAATGTAGTGCTCTGTCAACCCACAGCTCTCTGTGTCCTCCCCAACAGGACGGGTAGCCTACTCTCATCAGAGAGGTCTTCAATGTAGTGCTCTGTCAACCCACAGCTCTCTGTGACCTCCCCCAACAGGACGGGTAGCCTGTTCCCATCAGAGAGGTCTTCAATGTAGTGCTCTGTCAACCCACAGCTCTCTGTGTCCTCCCCAACAGGACGGGTAGCCTATTCCCATCAGAGAGGTCTTCAATGTAGTGCTCTGTCAACCCACAGCTCTCTGCGTCCTCCCCCAACAGGACGGGTAGCCTGTTCCCATCAGAGAGGTCTTCAATGTAGTGCTCTGTCATCCCACAGCTCTCTGTGTCCTCCCCCAACAGGACGGGTAGCCTGTTCCCATCAGAGAGGTCTTCAATGTAGTGCTCTGTCAACCCACAGCTCTCTGTGTCCTCCCCAACAGGACGGGTAGCCTACTCTCATCAGAGAGGTCTTCAATGTAGTGCTCTGTCAACCCACAGCTCTCTGTGTCCTCCCCAACAGGACGGGTAGCCTGTTCCCATCAGAGAGGTCTTCAATGTAGTGCTCTGTCAACCCACAGCTCTCTGTGTCCTCCCCAACAGGACGGGTAGCCTGTTCCCATCAGAGAGGTCTTCAATGTAGTGCTCTGTCAACCCACAGCTCTCTGTGTCCTCCCCAACAGGACGGGTAGCCTACTCTCATCAGAGAGGTCTTCAATGTAGTGCTCTGTCAACCCACAGCTCTCTGTGTCCTCCCCCAACAGGACGGGTAGCCTGTTCCCATCAGAGAGGTCTTCAATGTAGTGCTCTGTCAACCCACAGCTCTCTGTGTCCTCCCCAACAGGACGGGTAGCCTATTCCCATCAGAGAGGTCTTCAATGTAGTGCTCTGTCAACCCACAGCTCTCTGCGTCCTCCCCCAACAGGACGGGTAGCCTGTTCCCATCAGAGAGGTCTTCAATGTAGTGCTCTGTCAACCCACAGCTCTCTGTGTCCTCCCCCAACAGGACGGGTAGCCTGTTCCCATCAGAGAGGTCTTCAATGTAGTGCTCTGTCAACCCACATCTCTCTGTGTCCTCCCCAACAGGACGGGTAGCCTACTCTCATCAGAGAGGTCTTCAATGTAGTGCTCTGTCAACCCACAGCTCTCTGTGTCCTCCCCAACAGGACGGGCAGCCTGTTCCCATCAGAGAGGTCTTCAATGTAGTGCTCTGTCAACCCACAGCTCTCTGTGTCCTCCCCAACAGGACGGGTAGCCTGTTCCCATCAGAGAGGTCTTCAATGTAGTGCTCTGTCAACCCACAGCTCTCTGCGTCCTCCCCAACAGGACGGGTAGCCTGTTCCCATCAGAGAGGTCTTCAATGTACTGCTCTGTCAACCCACAGCTCTCTGTGTCCTCCCCAACAGGACGGGTAGCCTGTTCCCATCAGAGAGGTCTTCAATGTAGTGCTCTGTCAACCCACAGCTCTCTGCGTCCTCCCCAACAGGACGGGTAGCCTGTTCCCATCAGAGAGGTCTTCAATGTAGTGCTCTGTCAACCCACAGCTCTCTGCGTCCTCCCCCAACAGGACGTGTAGCCTGTTCCCATCAGAGAGGTCTTCAATGTAGTGCTCTGTCAACCCACAGCTCTCTGTGTCCTCCCCAACAGGACGGGTAGCCTGTTCCCATCAGAGAGGTCTTCAATGTAGTGCTCTGTCAACCCACAGCTCTCTGCGTCCTCCCTAACAGGACGGGTAGCCTGTTCCCATCAGAGAGGTCTTCAATGTAGTGCTCTGTCAACCCACAGCTCTCTGCGTCCTCCCCCAACAGGACGTTTAGCCTATTCCCATCAGAGAGGTCTTCAATGTAGTGCTCTGTCAACCCACAGCTCTCTGTGTCCTCCCCAACAGGACGGGTAGCCTACTCTCATCAGAGAGGTCTTCAATGTAGTGCTCTGTCAACCCACAGCTCTCTGTGTCCTCCCCAACAGGACGGGCAGCCTGTTCCCATCAGAGAGGTCTTCAATGTAGTGCTCTGTCAACCCACAGCTCTCTGTGTCCTCCCCAACAGGACGGGTAGCCTGTTCCCATCAGAGAGGTCTTCAATGTAGTGCTCTGTCAACCCACAGCTCTCTGCGTCCTCCCCAACAGGACGGGTAGCCTGTTCCCATCAGAGAGGTCTTCAATGTACTGCTCTGTCAACCCACAGCTCTCTGTGTCCTCCCCAACAGGACGGGTAGCCTGTTCCCATCAGAGAGGTCTTCAATGTAGTGCTCTGTCAACCCACAGCTCTCTGCGTCCTCCCCCAACAGGACGTGTAGCCTGTTCCCATCAGAGAGTTCTTCAATGTAGTGCTCTGTCAACCCACAGCTCTCTGTGTCCTCGCCCAACAGGACGGGTAGCCTATTCCCATCAGAGAGGTCTTCAATGTAGTGCTCTGTCAACCCACAGCTCTCTGTGTCCTCCCCCAACAGGACGGGTAGCCTATTCCCATCAGAGAGGTCTTCAATGTAGTGCTCTGTCAACCCACAGCTCTCTGCGTCCTCCCCCAACAGGACGTGTAGCCTATTCCCATCAGAGAGGTCTTCAATGTAGTGCTCTGTCAACCCACAGCTCTCTGCGTCCTCCCCCAACAGAACGGGTAGCCTGTTCCCATGAGAGACGTCTTCAATGTAGTGCTCTGTCAACCCACAGCTCTCTGTGTCCTCCCCCAACAGGACGGGTAGCCTGTTCCCATCAGAGAGGTCTTCAATGTAGTGCTCTGCCAACCCACAGCTCTCTGTGTCCTCCCCCAACAGGACGGGTAGCCTGTTCCCATCAGAGAGGTCTTCAATGTAGTGCTCTGTCAACCCACAGCTCTCTGTGTCCTCCCCCAACAGGACAGGTAGCCTGTTCCCATCAGAGAGGTCTTCAATGTAGTGCTCTGTCAACCCACAGCTCTCTGTGTCCTCCCCAACAGGACGGGTAGCCTATTCCCATCAGAGAGGTCTTCAATGTAGTGCTCTGTCAACCCACAGCTCTCTGTGTCCTCCCCAACAGGACGGGTAGCCTACTCTCATCAGAGAGGTCTTCAATGTAGTGCTCTGTCAACCCACAGCTCTCTGTGTCCTCCCCCAACAGGACAGGTAGCCTGTTCCCATCAGAGAGGTCTTCAATGTAGTGCTCTGTCAACCCACAGCTCTCTGTGTCCTCCCCAACAGGACGGGTAGCCTGTTCCCATCAGAGAGGTCTTCAATGTAGTGCTCTGTCAACCCACAGCTCTCTGTGTCCTCCCCAACAGGACGGGTAGCCTACTCTCATCAGAGAGGTCTTCAATGTAGTGCTCTGTCAACCCACAGCTCTCTGTGTCCTCCCCCAACAGGACGGGTAGCCTGTTCCCATCAGAGAGGTCTTCAATGTAGTGCTCTGTCAACCCACAACTCTCTGTGTCCTCCCCAACAGGACGGGTAGCCTATTCCCATCAGAGAGGTCTTCAATGTAGTGCTCTGTCAACCCACAGCTCTCTGCGTCCTCCCCCAACAGGACGGGTAGCCTGTTCCCATCAGAGAGGTCTTCAATGTAGTGCTCTGTCAACCCACAGCTCTCTGTGTCCTCCCCCAACAGGACGGGTAGCCTGTTCCCATCAGAGAGGTCTTCAATGTAGTGCTCTGTCAACCCACAGCTCTCTGTGTCCTCCCCAACAGGACGGGTAGCCTACTCTCATCAGAGAGGTCTTCAATGTAGTGCTCTGTCAACCCACAGCTCTCTGTGTCCTCCCCAACAGGACGGGCAGCCTGTTCCCATCAGAGAGGTCTTCAATGTAGTGCTCTGTCAACCCACAGCTCTCTGTGTCCTCCCCAACAGGACGGGTAGCCTGTTCCCATCAGAGAGGTCTTCAATGTAGTGCTCTGTCAACCCACAGCTCTCTGCGTCCTCCCCAACAGGACGGGTAGCCTGTTCCCATCAGAGAGGTCTTCAATGTACTGCTCTGTCAACCCACAGCTCTCTGTGTCCTCCCCAACAGGACGGGTAGCCTGTTCCCATCAGAGAGGTCTTCAATGTAGTGCTCTGTCAACCCACAGCTCTCTGCGTCCTCCCCCAACAGGACGGGTAGCCTGTTCCCATCAGAGAGGTCTTCAATGTAGTGCTCTGTCAACCCACAGCTCTCTGTGTCCTCCCCCAACAGGACGGGTAGCCTGTTCCCATCAGAGAGGTCTTCAATGTAGTGCTCTGTCAACCCACAGCTCTCTGCGTCCTCCCCAACAGGACGGGTAGCCTGTTCCCATCAGAGAGGTCTTCAATGTAGTGCTCTGTCAACCCACAGCTCTCTGCGTCCTCCCCCAACAGGACGTGTAGCCTATTCCCATCAGAGAGTTCTTCAATGTAGTGCTCTGTCAACCCACAGCTCTCTGTGTCCTCCCCCAACAGGACGGGTAGCCTATTCCCATCAGAGAGGTCTTCAATGTAGTGCTCTGTCAACCCACAGCTCTCTGTGTCCTCCCCCAACAGGACGGGTAGCCTATTCCCATCAGAGAGGTCTTCAATGTAGTGCTCTGTCAACCCACAGCTCTCTGCGTCCTCCCCCAACAGGACGTGTAGCCTATTCCCATCAGAGAGGTCTTCAATGTAGTGCTCTGTCAACCCACAGCTCTCTGCGTCCTCCCCCAACAGAACGGGTAGCCTGTTCCCATGAGAGACGTCTTCAATGTAGTGTGCTGTCAACCCACAGCTCTCTGCGTCCTCCCCCAACAGGACGGGTAGCCTGTTCCCATCAGAGAGGTCTTCAAATTTGGGGAAATGATACCCTCTAATTGTTTAATATTTTTGACATTTTGTCAGGAAATGCAGCTCTGTCTCAGGTTCTTCTGTTGTTCAGTGCTTCCACAGCCTTTCCTCTACAGGGAGCCAGGTTTTCCTGTGTCTACCCTTCCTGTGTCTACCCTTCCTGTGTCTACCCTTCCTGTGTCTACCCTTCCTGTGTCTACCCTTCTGAGCCTGTACTTTGTCAAGGTTTTTCTAAGGTTTTGTTCAGTAACCATGGTCAAATAGCTAGCCAACGGTGTACTGTCAATTTAGTGCAAGATACCACTGCATTTTGCTGTGTGCTTGTGTTTCCCAATAAATAAATGTTGTTTTGTTTTGTTCTGACTGATTGAATGTTCTGGTCCTGAGGCTTCAGTGTGTTAGTAGAACAGGTTTGTGAACTCAGCCCCAGGACCAGCTGGATGAGGGGACTGAGGCTTCAGTGTGTTAGTAGAACAGGTTTGTGAACTCAGCCCCAGGACCAGCTGGATGAGAGAACTATTTTCTTTGCTCAGCTCTTGGCATTGCAGGGCTTGGTAATGATATGAGAAGGGGTCACTGTATTTTAGATGTTTCCAAAACTTAATTGCTATTTTTTTGAGTTTTTATTGTTAGTGGATATTGGCCTAATTCTGCCCTGCATACATTGTTTTCCTCTGGACATGTAGGAGAATCTTACAGAACTCTGCATGCAGGGTTTCAATGGGGTGTTTGTCCCATTGGGTGAAATCTTGTTTTGCAAGTGGACCCCACACCTCGCTGCCATAAAAGTAAACATTCAATTAGTTTTAGCCAAATTTTAATAGCTATTTCAATTTGAATTTGTTTTTTAATGGCGTAGAATGCCCTGCGTGCTTTCTCTCTCAGTTCATTCACTGCCTCATTAAGGTGTCCAGTTGAGCTTATTTTTAAACCTAAGTAATTGTAGTGTGTGCAGTACTATATATTTTGTACCAATTGAGAACTTTGGTCTTACTCGCTCTCTCTCTCTCTCTCTCTCTCTCCTCTCTCAATTCAATTCAATTCAATTCAAGGGCTTTATTGGCATGGGAAACATGTGTTAACATTGCCAAAGCAAGTGAGGTAGATAATATATAAAGTGAAATAAACAATACAAATGAACAGTAAACATTACACATACAGAAGTTTCAAAACAATAAAGACAATCCAAATGTCATATTATATATATATATACAGTGTTTTAACAATGTACAAATGGTTAAAGGACACAAGATAAAAATAAATAAGCATAAATATGGGTTGTATTTACAATGGTGTTTGTTCTTCACTGGTTGCCCTTTTCTCGTGGCAACAGGTCACAAATCTTGCTGCTGTGATGGCACACTGTGGAATTTCACCCAGTAGATATGGGAGTTCATCAAAATTGGATTTGTTTTCGAATTCTTTGTGGATCTGTGTAATCTGAGGGAAATATGTCTCTCTAATATGGTCATACATTGGGCAGCAGGTTTCTCTCTCTCTCTCTCTCTCTCTCTGTCTCTCTCTCTCTCTCTGTCTCTCTCTCTCTCTCTGTCTCTCTCTCTCTACCTCTCTCTCTCTACCTCTCTCTCTCTACCTCTCTCTCTCTCTCTCTCTTTCTCTCTCTCTCTCTCTGTCTCTCTCTCTCTCCTCTATTTCCTCTCTCTCTCCCTCTGTGATAGGAGGGGGGTCCATGTTCCATGCTTATAAATATTCCAGTATGGTCTCTCTCTTCTGTGTGAATGCAACATCTGTCTACTGTAATAACAGGACGTGTGTGGATACATGTGCAGGTGATTGTTTGTGTAACAGTATGATTATGAAGAGAGTGTGTTGACGGGTGGGATGTCACACTGCTGTTTTAATTAAGAAATCTCTCACAGTCATGAATTAATGACTACAGACTTTCACAGGTGCAAAGAGTGTGTGGAGATTTACCGTTGTTGTCAGATTGGAATAAAACTATTTTTCTGTCTGTCTGTCTGTCTGTCTGTCTGTCTGTCTGTCTGTCTGTCTGTCTGTCTGTCTGTCTGTCTGTCTGTCTGTCTGTCTGTCTGTCTGTCTGTCTGTCTGTCTGTCTGTCTGTCTGTCTGTCTGTCTGTCTGTCTGTCTGTCTGTCTGTCTGTCTGTCTGTCTGTCTGTCTGTCTGTCTGTCTGTCTGTCTGTCTGTCTGTCTGTCTGTCTGTCTGTCTGTCTGTCTGTCTGAGCAGTGATAGCAGCCTTTTAAGGAAACCAAGGTAGCGATCATTTTTATTTTACTGTTGATGCAACTTTCCAGCAACTGGCCCCTCGACGACTGGCTTAAAGGAAGAAACACCTGAGGAATTGAACGTCTTTTAAAAACTTTGTTGACACCTTGTAAACTCTCGCTTATCTTTGGAATATAGGGAACACACACACACACACACATACACACATGTACACACTTTGATGCCTCTCATCCGTCATAAGCGGCCAAACAACATAAAGGAACAAGCCCTCAGGGAGGAAATAAAATATCTTCTCAGATATTAAATTCTTTTCAGTCCTACCTTGTGTGTGTGTGTGTGTGTGTTTGTGTGTGCGTGTGTGTGTCTCTTCAAGATGTTAGAAGTGATGGAGGACGTGACAGCTGAACAACTTACTGCTTCGATCCGTGACACAGAATTCCGGAAAGCCTAACTAAAGGTCCCAAAAGTTTCTGAAAGGTTCTAGAGAAGTTCAAGAGGTTCTGAGAGTCGTCTGACTCATCGCAGTCTTACAAGTCCAAATATAGATCATTCCACCGGTTGAGAGGTGTGTGTGTGTGCATGTCCTAGTGTGTGTGTGTGTGTGTCTGCGAGTGTGCCTGTTTGAACCTGCAAGCGTGTGTGAGTGAGTTCGATCTCATCTCTTCCACATCTCCCCAAGGAAATCTAAAACCTTGGTTAACAAACCACGTATATCTGTCTGTTTTAAGCTAAAGGTCTCATACTTTACTTCATTATTTGTTTGAAGACATTGGGATGACCCCATTTAGTCAACTGGTCGATTGATTGGTCGATAGCCTGTTGGTCAACCAATATTTTTTTTAGTTGAGCAGTGGCAAATATATACAAAACAAAATGATGGCACACCAGACACCTGTCTGATTCACACCTGTCTGAGTGGACTAATCCATTGCTGAGACCATGGGGGAGGCACACCAGACACCTGTCTGATTCACACCTGTCTGAGTGGACTAATCCATTGCTGAGACCACGGGGGAGGCACACCAGACACCTGTCTGATTCACACCTGTCTGAGTGGACTAATCCATTGCTGAGACCACGGGGGAGGCACACCAGACACCTGTCTGATTCATGCCTGTCTGAGTGGATGAATCCATTGCTGAGACCACGGGGGAGGCACACCAGACACCTGTCTGATTCATGCCTGTCTGAGTGGACGAATCCATTGCTGAGGCCACGGGGGAGGCACACCAGACACCTGTCTGATTCATGCCTGTCTGAGTGGACTAATCCATTGCTGAGGCCACAGGGGAGGCACACCAGTATCACCACTAGTACATTTACCCTGAATTACCATCATTTCTAATCTCTGTCTGTTTGGTTATGGTAATTTATGTTAATGCATTCAATATATTATTATTACTATCTTACCATTGTCATTGTAGGAGTGGACACGTTGTCATTGTAGGAGTGGACACGTTGTCATTGTAGGAGTGGACACGTTGTCATTGTAGGAGTGGACACGTTGTCATTGTAGGAGTGGAAACGTTGTCATTGTAGGAGTGGACACGTTGTCATTGTAAGAGTGGACACGTTGTCATTGTAGGAGTGGACACGTTGTCATTGTAGGAGTGGAAACGTTGTCATTGTAGGAGTGGACACGTTGTCATTGTAGGAGTGGAAACGTTGTCATTGTAGGAGTGGACACGTTGTCATTGTAAGAGTGGACACGTTGTCATTGTAGGAGTGGACACGTTGTCATTGTAGGAGTGGAAACGTTGTCATTGTAGGAGTGGACACGTTGTCATTGTAGGAGTGGAAACGTTGTCATTGTAGGAGTGGACACGTTGTCATTGTAGGAGTGGACACGTTGTCATTGTAGGAGTGGACACGTTGTCATTGTAGGAGTGGACACGTTGTCATTGTAGGAGTGGACACGTTGTCATTGTAAGAGTGGACACGTTGTCATTGTAGGAGTGGACACGTTGTCATTGTAGGAGTGGACACGTTGTCATTGTAGGAGTGGACACGTTGTCATTGTAGGAGTGGACACGTTGTCATTGTAGGAGTGGACACGTTGTCATTGTAGGAGTGGACACGTTGTCATTGTATGAGTGGACACGTTGTCATTGTAGGAGTGGACACGTTGTCATTGTAGGAGTGGACACGTTGTCATTGTAGGAGTGGACACGTTGTCATTGTAGGAGTGGACACGTTGTCATTGTAGGAGTGGACACGTTGTCATTGTAGGAGTGGACACGTTGTCATTGTAGGAGTGGACACGTTGTCATTGTAGGAGTGGACACGTTGTCATTGTAGGAGTGGACACGTTGTCATTGTAGGAGTGGACACGTTGTCATTGTAGGAGTGGACACGTTGTCATTGTAGGAGTGGACACGTTGTCATTGTAGGAGTGGACATGTTGTCATTGTAGGAGTGGACACGTTGTCATTGTGGGAGTGGACACGTTGTCATTGTAGGAGTGGACACGTTGTCATTGTAGGAGTGGACACGTTGTCATTGTAGGAGTGGACACGTTGTCATTGTAGGAGTGGACACGTTGTCATTGTAGGAGTGGACACGTTGTCATTGTAGGAGTGGACACGTTGTCATTGTAGGAATGGACACGTTGTCATTGTAGGAGTGGACACGTTGTCATTGTAAGAGTGGACACGTTGTCATTGTAGGAGTGGACACGTTGTCATTGTAGGAGTGGACACGTTGTCATTGTAGGAGTGGACACGTTGTCATTGTAGGAGTGGACACGTTGTCATTGTAGGAATGGACACGTTGTCATTGTAGGAGTGGACACGTTGTCATTGTAAGAGTGGACACGTTGTCATTGTAGGAGTGGACACGTTGTCATTGTAGGAGTGGACACGTTGTCATTGTAGGAGTGGACACGTTGTCATTGTAGGAGTGGACACGGTGTCATTGTAGGAGTGGACACGTTGTCATTGTAGGAGTGGACACGTTGTCATTGTAGGAGTGGACACGTTGTTTGCAGAGCGCACTACCTAGGATACACTTGGTTTATTTCATTCCATTTACGAGCTGTCAATGTATTCATTGTCTTTCGTTTGCAGCGCTCCTGTCAATTTTGAGTGAGGACATGATTACGCATAGAAGTAGGCCTAGGCTAGAAGCATAGAAGTAGGCCTAGGATAGAAGCATAGAAGTAGGCCTAGGCTAGAAGCATAGAAGTAGGCCTAGGCTAGAAGCATAGAAGTAGGCCTAGGCTAGAAGCATAGAAGTAGGCCTAGGCTAGAAGCATAGAAGTAGGCCTAGGCTAGAAGCATAGAAGTATGCCTAGGCTACCTGGCCTGGGAACAAAGTCAGGCCTATATATGTGTCTTAATAACTCACCATCACTGTGGAGCTTCTCAACAAATATATATATATATTTACCTCAAACAGTAAGAAAACAAAGTTTGTCTTTACATCCAGTGAGAATGACAATAGTTCTTCAATGTAGCCTATTTGAAAAACATGTCAGGCTCTCCCTCGTTCAATAACCACAAGAACATGTCAGGCTCTCCCTCGTTCAATAACCACAAGAACATGTCAGGCTCTCCCTCGTTCAATAACCACAAGAACATGTCAGGCTCTCCCTCGTTCAATAACCACAAGAATATGTCAGGCTCTCTCCCTTTCAATAACCACAAGAACATGTCAGGCTCTCTCCCTCGTTCAATAACCACAAGAATATGTCAGGCTCTCTCCCTTTCAATAACCACAAGAACATGTCAGGCTCTCCCTCGTTCAATAACCACAAAAATATGTCAGGCTCTCTCCCTTTCAATAACCACAAGAACATGTCAGGCTCTCCCTCGTTCAATAACCACAAGAACATGTCAGGCTCTCCCTCGTTCAATAACCACAAGAATATGTCAGGCTCTCTCCCTTTCAATAACCACAAGAACATGTCAGGCTCTCCCTCGTTCAATAACCACAAAAATATGTCAGGCTCTCTCCCTTTCAATAACCACAAGAACATGTCAGGCTCTCCCTCGTTCAATAACCACAAGAACATGTCAGGCTCTCTCCCTTTCAATAACCACAAGAACATGTCAGGCTCTCCCTCGTTCAATAACCACAAGAACATGTCAGGCTCTCCCTCGTTCAATAACCACAAGAACATGTCAGGCTCTGGTTAGGAGGAAACGTCATAAAATAAGCCGACCTGATTTACTTCTTATTCCTTGTGCAAATAGCCTACATCTGTGTCTCTCTGTCCGGAGCTCACTGGTGTGGGAAACTGAGGGCCCAGAATATTTTATACAATGTTGCAAGTTTGGTTAAAAAAAGCTTCCAGCTGACCTAGTTAATAGTTGATACAATGTTTCAAGTTCCTTGCAGACAGGCCATGTGTAGCTCATGTGATTTATAGGATATTTATTTTTTAATCAGGATATTTTCTACCTGCGGGCTGCAATGTTTTGTTGGCTTTATGTGTAGGCTATTTTTACATGTTGACAATAGAAGTTACTTTTAGATTTGTACCATTTTCATTTAGATAAATTAAACTGTTCTATGAAAATGTGCATATGAAAATCCTAATTAAGGTGCAGATCAGTAGAAAAAGGTTTCGGACCGCTGGTGTAGCTTACTACCGGCAATGAGGAGGAGGGAATATTATTTTTTTCTGGTTAGGCTATATTGATCTCTGGCTCCCTCTTTAGTTATTTGTTGTGTCTTCATTTTTAATCTCAGTGCTTAAAGCATCAGACAAGTTCATTAACCTACAAACATAGGATGTGTCTATAATTGGAAAAAATAAGTTGGAAAATTTCACCCAATCGATTGGGTTCCGGAGTGGCACAGTGGTCTAAGGCACTGCATCTTAGTTCTAGAGGTGTTACTACAGACCCTGGTTTGATTCCAGACTGTATCACAACCGGCTGTGATTGGAAGTCCAATAGGGTGGCGCACAATTGGTCCAGCGTCTTCCGGGTTAGGGTTTGGCTGGGGTAGGTCGTCATTGTGAATAAGATTTTTTTCTTAACTGACGTGCCTAGTTTAAATAACGGATAAATAAATTGGTCGAAAGAACAGACGACTCTCGGTTGACCAAGATTTTTTTTAGTAGGGGTCAGGCCTACCTTGCAAACGCTTTTCAGAGTACACACACAGACAGTTGTTTATAGCGATGCAATTTTCTGGATAAAACACACACACCACACACATCCCATATGACTAATGTTACCTTTCAACTCTCCGAATGTGAAAACTCTCAAAGTAATTGGTTTCTCTGTACGCCTCATTCGAGACCAAGCCCATTCTATCCATAGCCTATACCATTCTGACATGCTTTCATCTGTCTCTCTCTCTCTCTCACACACACACACACACACACACTCTCAATCGGTCCTATACCTTGATATTCTTTAATCTGTAGCTTCAGGGCAACAGGAAAGTTCAAACAGCTGAAAGAAATTCCGATAACTTCTGTACACTATGACAGCTTATTCTGACCAAAGCTTTAAAGTTTTCAAGAACATTGCACTTCAATGCAACAGTGTGAACTCTTATCTTAGACCACACGTCTTGCATATAGATGAACATTAAGAAAGAATGCCGGTTCAAGTTCACCTGTCCTTATTCAAGTACGTCCCTTTCTCTGGCTCTGGGTATCGGGCCTGGGTTCAAATACTATTTGATCTTCATTTTTACAATAGTCTATCTATGCTTGATTGAAACTTGCCTGGCACAATGGAGCAATAGAATAGTCCCAAAACTGCAAACCCCTTCCCATCTGGCAATCTGTGCAGACTGGAGCAAACACTCAAGAGTATTTAAAAGAAATTCCTATATAACGATTGTACCTTGGGCTTTGACAGGGGGGGGGGGGGTATTTTGACACTTTATTGAGACAGATAGTTATTGAGACAGTTATGAAATGATGTGGATACAGATACATTTATTGAGACAGTTGGAGAAAGAGATTGAAGGGTTGGAGCAGAGATTAAAACCAAGTCTCCGGTGGGGAGAAGAGTATACAATATATGTGTACTGCTAGACCACGGCTTCTGTACAATACATGCAGATTTATATGTAAAGTTTGATTCCAATATAGACAGTAACCACACAGTAATTTTAAGGCACAATCTGCGATTTCTACATTTTTTTTAACTTTTACAATTAATTATATACACAGTGCATTCGGAAAGTATTCAGACCCCTTGACTTTTTCCACATTTTTTACTTTACAGCCTTAATCTAAAATGGATAAAATATATCCCCCCCCCCCTGTCAATCTACACACAATAACACATAACGACAAGGCAGAAATAGGTTTAGCAAATGTATAAAAAAAAAACCTGAAGTATCAGATTTACATAAGTTTTCAAACCCTTTACTCAGTACTTTGTTGAAGCACCTTTGGCAGTGATTACAGCCTTGAGTCTTCTTGGGTATGATGCTACAAGCTTGGCACACCTGTATTTGGGGAGTTTCTCCAATTGTTCTCTGCAGATCCTCTCAAGCTCTGTCAGATTGGATGGGGAGCGTCCATGCACAGCTATTTTCAGGTCTCTCCATAGATGTACGATCGGGCTCAAGTCCGGGCTCTGGCAGGGCCACTCAGAGACTTGTGCCGAAGTCACTCCTGTGTTGTCTTGGCTGTGTGCTTAGGGTCATTGTCCTGTTGGAAGTGGAACCTTTGCCCCAGTCTGAGGTCCTGAGTGCTCTGGAGCAGGATTTCATCAAGGATCTCTCTGTACTCTCTGTACATTCCTTCGATCCTGACTAGTCTCCCAGTCCCTGCCGCTGAAAAACATTGCCACAGCTTGATGCTGCCATCACCGTGCTTCACCGTAGGGATGGCGCCAGGTTTCCTCCATACTTGACGCTTGGCATTCAGGCCAAGGAGTTCAATCTTTGTTAAATCAGACCAGATAATTTTATGAGAGTCCTTTAGGTGTCTCCAAGCGGGCTGTCATGTGCTTTTCATTGAGGAGTGGCTTCCATCTGGCAAATACAGTACAATACAATAAAATACAATACAGTACAGTACAATACAATATATTACAGTACAATACAGTACATTACAATACAGTACAGTACAATACAATACAATACAATACAATATAATATAATACAGTACAATACAATATAATATAATACAGTACAATACAGTACAGTGCAGTACAATACAGTACAGTCAGGTTGTGTGTTTTAGTGATATCTGATGCCAAGTCCACCTTCAGTATGTGGGCCTGGATGGTACTGGTATCACTACAGAACAGCTATTACCATCTGAGGGATGTGATTGGATGGTACTGGTATCACTACAGAACAGCTATTACCATCTGAGGGATGTGATTGGATGGTACTGGTATCACTACAGAACAGCTATCACCATCTGAGGGATGTGATTGGATGGTACTGGTATCACTACATGTGATTGGATGGTACTGGTATCCCTACAGAACAGCTATTACCATCCGAGGCATGTGATTGGATGGTACTAGTATCCCTCCAGAACAGCTATTACCATTTGAGGGATGTGATTGGGCAAATGTTTTTCTCTTGATTTTCCATTAAACTAGTAAGAAAATATCGTAACATTCCACGTCAATTCACAATGCAGAATAATGGTCCTATTACTTCTGTATGATCGCTGAAGGCGGGCAATGAAATGAAATCTACCGCAGTCATATACCCTTGTTTGGTTGTCTGTAAGGGTACACTGCATCTGAGGCGGGTTTTTGTGTTTTCGTTATATATTTTGGTCAGGCCAGGGTGTGACATGGGTTTACGTGTTGTGTTTCGCATTGGGGTTTTATAGGATTGGGATTGCTATGATTAGGGGTGTGTCTAGTTAGGTTTGGGCTGCCTGAGGCGGTTCTCGATCAGTCAGGTGTTTCTTGTTGTCTCTGATTGGGAACCGTATTTAGGTAGCCTGAGTTTCACTTTGTATTTCGTGGGTGATTGTTCCTGTCTCTGTGTAGTGTTCACCAGATAGGCTGTATTAGGTTTCACGTTCCGTTTGTTGTTTTCGTATTTATTTAGTTATTTCATGTATCGCCGTTTTCTTTATTAAAGATCATGATTAACCACCACGCTGCATTTCGGTCCGACTCTCTCTCAACAAACGAAGAACGCCGTTACAGAATCACCCACCACATACGGACCGAGCGGCGTGGTTACAGGCAGCGACCGCAGGAAAAGCGAAAGGAGGAATGGACATGGGAAGACGTAATGGACAGCAATGGCATGGAGTATACGACGTGGGAAGAAATCGACAGGTGGGCGGCCGACCCAGAGAGAGTGCAGGAGCCCGCATGGGATTCGCTGGAACAGTGCGAAGAAGGCTATAGGCGAATGGAGTTGGAGAAACAGACACGGCGGCGCAGAGCGAAACCCGAGAGTCACCCCAAAAAATGTATTGGGGGGGGGGCTCAGAGGGAGAGTGGCTGAGTCAGGAGATGGACCTGAGCCAACTCTCCTTGTTTATCGTGAGGAGCCAAGGAGGAGACCAGAACCAGAGCCGGTGTTAGAGGTGAGCGAATCAGAGACTGTGAAGGAGTTAATGGGGAAAGTGGAGTGGAGAGTAATGAGGGAGTTGCTAGCTTGGTGCTATAGATACCATATTCGTCCGACGGATCGTGTCGGGGATTTGATGGCACCTGAGTTAGCGCTCCATACTCGTCCTGAGGTGCGTGTTAGTCGGCTGGTGAAGTTGGTGCCAGCCTCACGCACCAGGCCTCCTGTGCACATCCCTAGCCTTGCACATCCTGTGCCACCTCCACACTCCAGTCCTCCGGTAGCAGCTCCCCGCACCAGGCTTCCTGTGCGTGTCCTCGCTCCAGTATCACCAGTGCCCGCACCACGCATCAGGCCTACAGTGCGCCTCGCCTCTCCTGCTCTGTCGGAGTCTCCCGCCTGTTCAGCACAGCCAGAGCCTTCCTTCCCTCCTGCGCTGTCGGAGTCTCCCGCCTGTTCAGCGCAGACAGCGTTTTCCTCCTCTCCTGCGCTGTCGGAGTCTCCCGCCTGTTCAGCGCAGCCAGCGTTTTCCTCCTCTCCTGCGCTGTCGGAGCCTCCTGTCTGCATGAAGCAGCCAGAGCTGTCAGTCTGCAAGGAGCTGCCAGTCTGCAAGGAGCTGCCAGTCTGCAAGGAGCTGTCAGTCTGCAAGGAGCTGTCAGCCTGCATGGAGCAGTCAGAGCTGTCAGTCTGCAGGGAGCTGTCAGTCTGCAAGGAGCTGTCAGTCTGCAAGGAGCTGCCAGTCTGCAAGGAGCTGCCAGTCTGAAAAGAGCTGTCAGTCTGCAGGGAGCTGTCAGTCTGCAAGGAGCTGCCAGTCTGCAAGGAGCTGCCAGTCTGCAAGGAGCTGTCAGTCTGCAAGGAGCTGTCAGTCTGCAAGGAGCTGCCAGTCTGTAAGGAGCTGTCAGTCTGCATGAAGCAGCCAGAGCTGTCAGTCTGCAAGGAGCTGTCAGTCTGCAAGGAGCTGCCAGTCTGCAAGGAGCTGCCAGTCTGCAAGGAGCTGCCAGTCTGCAAGGAGCTGCCAGTCTGCAAGGAGCTGCCAGTCTGCAAGGAGCTGTCAGCCTGCATGGAGCAGTCAGAGCTGTCAGTCTGCAAGGAGCTGCCAGTCTGCAGGGAGCTGTCAGTCTGCAAGGAGCTGTCAGTCTGCAAGGAGCTGTCAGCCTGCATGGAGCAGTCAGAGCTGTCAGTCTGCAAAGAGCTGCCAGTCTGCAAGGAGCTGTCAGCCTGCATGGAGCAGTCAGAGCTGTCAGTCTGCATAGAGCAGCTAGATCCGCCAGTCAACCAGAATCTTCCAGATCCGCCAGCCAGCCAGGATCTACCGGAGCCTACTACCTACCTGAGCTTCATCTCAGTACTGGGCTTCCTCTCAGTACTGGGCTTCCTCTCAGTACTGGGCTTCCTCTCAGTACTGGGCTGCCCCTCAGTTCCGGGCTGCCCCTCAGTTCCGGGCTGCCCCTCAGTTCCGGGCTGCCCCTCAGTCCCGAGCTGTCCCTCAGTCCCGAGCTGCCCCTCAGTCCCGAGCTGCCTCAGTCCCGAGCTGCCCCTCAGTCCCGAGCTGCCCCTCAGTCCCGAGATGCCCCTCAGTCACGAGCTGCTCCTTAGTTCTGTGGGGTTCTGGGTGAGGACTATTAGGCCATGGTCGGCGGCGAGGGTGGATTATCCCAGGACACGAAGTGGAGGAACGAGGACATTAATGAAGTGGGGTCCACGTCCCGAGCCGGAGCCGCCACCAATGACAGACGCCCACCCGGACCCTCCCTATGGTTTTGAGGTGCTTCGGGAGTCCGCACCTTGGGGGGGGGGGGGGGGGGGGTTCTGTCACGCCTTGGTCTTAGGTTTTTGTGTTTTCGTTATATATTTTGGTCAGGCCAGGGTGTGACATGGGTTTACGTGTTGTTTTCGCATTGGGGTTTTATAGGATTGGGATTGCTATGATTAGGGGTGTGTCTAGTTAGGTTTGGGCTGCCTGAGGCGGTTCTCGATCAGTCAGGTGTTTCTTGTTGTCTCTGATTGGGAACCGTATTTAGGTAGCCTGAGTTTCACTTTGTATTTCGTGGGTGATTGTTCCTGTCTCTGTGTAGTGTTCACCAGATAGGCTGTATTAGGTTTCACGTTCCGTTTGTTGTTTTCGTATTTATTTATTTATTTCATGTATCGCCGTTTTCTTTATTAAAGATCATGATTAACCACCACGCTGCATTTCGGTCCGACTCTCTCTCAACAAACGAAGAACGCCGTTACAAGGTGAGCAAGAACTGTCAATCAGACCACCTCAAGCTGCCTGTACTCAGCCTGCCTGCTTCTTCAACGCAGACCACTCTCTCCTAAAAAAGTACTTTAAAGTTTGTTAAATACGTGACTTACCAAGATACTTAGTGGAAAGAAAAACATCTTCCGCTTTAAATCGACTCCTAAGATTCTGATCTTCAGTGGTCGCGTTAACGCAGGATTCTGCATTTTGTTTATTATTGTAAATTCTTCTTGACTTCAGTCAGGGTTCGCGCCAAATCATGAATGGAAAAGGACAAATTTCGTGCTTCAGTTGAACTTCACCAGGATGAAACAACTTGGCTCTCATTGGATCACCCAGACAGCGCTCTGACTGATGTGGTGGGTACTGTCATCCAGTGTAGTAGTAGTTGTTCTCCAGTAGCACGTTAAAATGCCAGATTTAACTTCAAGCAAAAGATTTGGAAATGTCGCTGGCTACATTCTTTAACTGATAAACATTTGAAATGTGATGGCCGTGTTTTTTCATTGTGAGGTAATTTACCTATTTGTGGCTGCTAGCCAAATTGCGTTTAACTTCTATTCTAATCTGATGTAAAAATAATTTTCTGCCTAATGTGTTGCATTAATATATTTTGTGTGAAATAAATATATAGTCCGTTATCACTCTATTGAAGCAAAAAAACACAGATGACTTTCAATATGAAACACAGGTGAAACGGTTTAAAACACAGATTTTCTGACGGTCTGCTTTATGAAAAGGCAGGTCAGTATAGGCAGGTCAGTCACCAGCCACCAGACAGACAGAACCGTGCACCAGGCATATCTATCAGTATAGGCAGGTCAGTCACCAGCCACCAGACAGACAGAACCGTGCACCAGGGTTATCTATCAGTATAGGCAGGTCAGTCACCAGATAGACAGAACCGTGCACCAGGGTTATCTATCAGTATAGGCAAGTCAGTCACCAGCCAACAGACAGACAGAACCGTGCACCAGGCATATCTATCAGTATAGGCAGGTCAGTCACCAGCCACCAGACAGACAGAACCGTGCACCAGGGTTATCTATCAGTATAGGCAGGTCAGTCACCAGATAGACAGAACCGTGTACCAGGAATATCTATCAGTATAGGCAGGTCAGTCACCAGCCACCAGACAGACAGAACCGTGCACCAGGCATATCTATCAGTATAGGCAGGTCAGTCACCAGCCACCAGACAGACAGAACCGTGCACCAGGCATATCTATCAGTATAGGCAGGTCAGTCACCAGCCACCAGACAGACAGAACCGTGCACCAGGCATATCTATCAGTATAGGCAGGTCAGCCACCAGACAGACAGAACCGTGCCACCAGGCATATCTATCAGTATAGGCAGGTCAGTCACCAGCCACCAGACAGACAGAACCGTGCACCAGGCATATCTATCAGTATAGGCAGGTCAGTCACCAGCCACCAGACAGACAGAACCGTGCACCAGGCATATCTATCAGTATAGGCAGGTCAGTCACCAGCCACCAGACAGACAGAACCGTGCACCAGGCATATCTATCAGTATAGGCAGGTCAGTCACCAGCCACCAGACAGACAGAACCGTGCACCAGGCATATCTATCAGTATAGGCAGGTCAGTCACCAGCCACCAGACAGACAGAACCGTGCACCAGGCATATCTATCAGTATAGGCAGGTCAGTCACCAGCCACCAGACAGACAGAACCGTGCACCAGGCATATCTATCAGTATAGACAGGTCAGTCACCAGCCACCAGATAGACAGAACCGTGCACCAGGGTTATCTATCAACAATCAAAGGCTGTATCTTGCAATTGAAAGCTGTATTTGGATTTGATTTGATTATTTAGCCATTTCTTGGCTAGCAATGTCTCACAACTTCAAGTAAAGCAAGGCCTATCATCAGGCTGGAATATTCGACAGGCAACAGACTGAAGACTGAATACACTGGCATCATTAGTGAAGAGAAAGAGCAGGAGAGCCAACTGATTTCAATTTTGTGGGAGGAAAAAAACCACTAAAAGGTATAATATGCAGAAATCCCTCTGCCGTTTCCTAGTTACAAAAATCCTAACAGTTTGCCTAATTTCAGTTTATGTGACAAAACAAGCACTGTATATTGTGTAGAGAATCATTGTGAATAACCAAAAATATAGTTTTTTTTCAGCTGTTTTATAGCTGATGTACAACGCCGAAAGTAAAATATGCAAAACTAAACTTAGGAAGTGGAAGCATAGAAATAGCTAAACAGATCTATCATTTCTTAGACTTGCTTTCAATGAGAATGACAGATCTATAACTCACATTTCTATGTGCATTTGGTCATATCGCCCAAAAAAGTTACATATTGCAAACTTTAACGTTAAGAATCCCCAATTTTGTTTAAACGTCTTTGCCTTGCTTGTCTTTGGAGAGAGATTACAGAATGACAAATTGCAGAACAGCCATTACCATCTTAGTGATGTCGGATGGTTACTTATATTAAAGTGTCACTCCAGTGTCCTTTCTCAACATCTCAATAGATGGTCCAGGTAAGTTATGACATGCCAAGTGTGTAGGTGGGTGGGGGGGGGGGCCTTCCTCTTTTGTTCTCTATGGCTCCTCTATTGTTCCTCAAGCAAGGGGGGAGGGCTGATGACATCACAGATTCCCATCAGACCAACTCTTTGAAGTTTGCGGTTGTGTCTGAAAACCACTATTTTGCTCAAAATATATATATATTTTTTACCCTTTAGTGTGTGTACTTTATTGTATTTATACTTGGGATATCGCTTTTCAACAGTAAAAGTTCGCAGTAAAAGTTCGCTAGAGGACATCTTTAAGTGGTCAGTGTTAAAGAATGTTGAGGACTGCAGATTCATTGTACAGCATGTACAGCACTTTGAGATATCAGCTGATGTACGAAGGGCTATATAAATACATTTGATTTGATGCTTGTTCGGAGCAAACACCTGTAACGATCTGGGTGTAGTGGGTGCGAAGTCAGGCGCAGAAAACAGAGAGTTCAGGGTAGTGCTCTTTAATGCACAAACGGCGAACATAAGCCACCCCACGAAACACTGGGCGCACACAAAAACACATGCCCCAAACACGGGGACTAAAACAGTCCAGCAAAAACCCACGAACAGGGAAAAAAACACGTTCACCTCAAACGTGCGCAAATGTCACACAAACAATCCGGCACAAAGAGCAGGCGGGCCGGCTGGCTAATAAAGCCCAACTCATCACCAACATACATAACAAGTGTAACCAATAAACAGACAAGGAGGGGGAGGAAAGAATCAGTGGCAGCTAGTAGGCCGGTGACGACGACCGCCGAGCGCCACCTGAACAGGAAGGGGAGTCACCTTCGGTAGGAGTCGTGACAACACACACACTGAACGGGAGGTGGAGTCACCTTCGGTAGGAGTCGTGACAACACACACACTGAACGGGAGGTGGAGTCACCTTCGGTAGGAGTCGTGACAACACACACACTGAACGGGAGGTGGAGTCACCTTCGGTAGGAGTCGTGACAACACACACACTGAAC
Organism: Oncorhynchus kisutch; assembly: GCF_002021735.2. NCBI lineage: Eukaryota > Metazoa > Chordata > Actinopteri > Salmoniformes > Salmonidae > Oncorhynchus > Oncorhynchus kisutch. The sequence goes on along the minus strand of NC_034189.2, from coordinate 11,128,803 downwards.
GGGAGGTGGAGTCACCTTCGGTAGGAGTCGTGACAACACACACACTGAACGGGAGGTGGAGTCACCTTCGGTAGGAGTCGTGACAACACACACACTGAACGGGAGGTGGAGTCACCTTCGGTAGGAGTCGTGACAACACACACACTGAACGGGAGGTGGAGTCACCTTCGGTAGGAGTCGTGACAACACCTATGTCAAAGCAGCATTGCAACACACATATTGCGTTGACAAAGGAAAGGAGCTTGTCTACGAAACACGTCAGCAATAAAAATGTATTGAAGGGAGTTAAGTTGCCGTCCTGAACCCTCCTTTAACAATTGCAGTTTTACATTTCTAGGACTGAGCACCCCTTCAGTGGTACAGACTATTTGTTGCAATCTTGGTTAGAGAGCCAGCACACCGCAAATCTTTTTTTTAACGGGGTAGATCAGCTTAAAAGTTGTATTTTTCTAGTGATCCAAATGTAATATAGTACACTATAGTACATCATTTGGTTTTAAACCAGAGAGGTTAGAGAAATGATCTAGATCCTCTATGAGGCTTTGGAGGGATCCACATTGTAGGTTTATAAGAAAACATGAACAATGACAACTTAGGGTTTTTAAGCCCTATATTTCTAGCCCCTCGATATTTTTGTTGGATCTGATTTTAACAGCTAACATTTCGATGCCCATAATACACCACAACTACTACACCAAGTGCTCTTGATAATAAGTAGTCCAACCAACTGTTATATTAGCCAATCAAATGACCAGATCAATCCATCTATCCCCCAATGAGCTGCTTCGTGATTGGGTTTCCCTGCGTCCTCATTGTGCATGCTGTGTGTGTTTCTTATGGGTCCACACAGCGCCTGCAATGTGGAGGCCGAGACGCCTAGAGTTCATCCCTTAGGAACATGTAGCATTTTCATACTTGTCAGCCTTTATTTAGACTGATGGGTGGACATAGAAGGGATGGGTTCAATAGCATTTACATTCCACTCAACCAAATGTAAATGTACAATATCCCTAATTGAAAAGCATCTGAGGAAGACATCAGCTGTTCTCATCCTGTACAGTGGATTCAATTGTGCTAAACAAAATCAATCTCTGCTTTTTTTGTTGTTGTTGAGTACTCCTTTCTGCCTCGAATTAGTCCTTTTGGAAGGTTTTCTTGGTAAGCCCTTCTCATGATTTGAGCACCCCTCCTCTGTTTGTTGATGCGAGAAACGCCTACCTGAACTCGAGCATTGAAGAGCATTGGAATTGGAACTTCAGTGTACTTCCTGAATGAACTGAAATTGAAATGGAATTGACTCCAACCCTACAGGGGAGGCACAGTAGGTAGATTGGATTGAATATGGAGTGAAAGGGAAACGAGGTATACCTAGTCAGTTGTACAAATGAATGCATTCAACTGAAATGTGTCTTCAGCATTTAACCCCTCTGAATCAGAGAGGTGTGGGGGGGCTGCCTTAATCAACCTCCACGTCATCGGCGCCTTGGGAGCAGTTGTTACTACTCAAGGTTCTGCAACAACCCTCAGAGAGACCACAGAGACTGGAGTGTTACTAGTCAAGGTTCTGCAACAACCCTCAGAGAGACCACAGAGACTGGACTGTTACTAGTCAAGGTTCTGCAACAACCCTCAGAGAGACCACAGAGACTGAGTGTTACTACTCAAGGTTCTGCAACAACCCTCAGAGAGACCACAGAGACTGGACTGTTACTAGTCAAGGTTCTGCAACAACCCTCAGAGAGACCACAGAGACTGAGTGTTACTACTCAAGGTTCTGCAACAACCCTCAGAGAGACCACAGAGACTGGAGTGTTACTAGTCAAGGTTCTGCAACAACCCTCAGAGAGACCACAGAGACTGGAGTGTTACTACTCAAGGTTCTGCAACAACCCTCAGAGAGACCACAGAGACTGGAGTGTTACTACTCAAGGTTCTGCAACAACCCTCAGAGAGACCACAGAGACTGGACTGTTACTAGTCAAGGTTCTGCAACAATTCTCAGAGAGACCACAGAGACTGGAGTGTTACTACTCAAGGTTCTGCAACAACCCTCAGAGAGACCACAGAGACTGGACTGTTACTAGTCAAGGTTCTGCAACAACCCTCAGAGAGACCACAGAGACTGGAGTGAAACTTATTTTGGAAATTTATCTTAAATCCATTTATTTTGCTATTAGCAATCGTACTGTAATAGAGGTTGCCTAGATTCACCCCTACCTCTCTCAGGCGACATACAAAGTATGCACGGATATGAGTGTCTGAGGTTGGTCGAGTGCTTAAGGCCGCTGCCATCGGTACATTTGCGATCCCCTGCTTGTGAGAGATTGAATACTATTCCCATAGCTCTTCCATCCTCTATTCGTGTTCCCTTCTTTTCAAGGCTACCCCTTCCACTCTCCTTAAAAAAAGACGTATTCTTAGAAGAGATGTGTGTTTTTCACCGCAGGGCACTTCTAAGAACTGAGCAGTTAGTGTGAGTTTTGCATTCGCTCTCTAAATCGAACACTTTTCACGGAATTGTATATGTTCTCCATGCTTAGCAAAGAGCTACAGGGAACAATGTCACGTAGCCCAAGTCCTTGTTATAGGCTAAGAGCTTTGTATTATTTTATCACTGCTTTCTGTTTGGGGTTTTATATATTACCTCCCCCCCTACTGTATTACCTCCCCCATACTGTATTACCTCCCCCCTACTGTATTACCTCCCCTCCCCTACTGTATTACCTCACACTCCCCCTACTGTATTACCTCACACTCCCCCTACTGTATTACCTCACACTCCCCTACTATATTACCTCACACTCCCCTACTGTATTACCTCACACTCCCCCTACTGTATTACCTCCCACTCCCCCTACTGTATTACCTCCCACTCCCCCTACTGTATTACCTCACACTCCCCCTACTGTATTACCTCCCCCCACTGTATTACCTCCCATTCCCCCTACTGTATTACCTCACTCTGCTCCTCCCCCTACTGTATTACCTCCCACTCCCCCTACTGTATTACCTCCCACTCCCCCTACTGTATTACCTCACACTCCCCCTACTGTATTACCTTCTCTCCCCCTACTGTATTACCTCACACTCCCCCTACTGTATTACCTCACACTCCCCCTACTGTATTACCTCCCACTCCCCCTACTGTATTACCTCACACTCCCCCTACTGTATTACCTCACACTCCCCCTACTGTATTACCTCACACTCCCCCTACTGTATTACCTCATACTCCCCCTACTGTATTACCTCACACTCCCCCTACTGTTTACCTCCCCCTACTGTATTACCTCACACTCCCCTACTGTATTACCTCCCACTCCCCCTACTGTATTACCTCACACTCCCCCTACTGTATTACCTCACACTCCCCCTACTGTATTACCTCACCTTCCCTACTGTATTACCTCACACTCCCCCTACTGTATTACCTCCCCCCTACTGTATTACCTCGCACTCCCACCAACGGTATTACCTCACCTCCCCTACTGTATTACCTCCCCCCTACTGTATTACCTCCCCCCTACTGTATTACCTCCCCCCTACTGTATTACCTCCCCCATACTGTATTACCTCCCCCCTACTGTATTACCTCCCCTCCCCTACTGTATTACCTCACCTCCCCCTACTGTATTACCTCACCTCCCCTACTGTATTACCTCCCACTCCCCCTACTGTATTACCTCACACTCCCCCTACTGTATTACCTCACCTTCCCTACTGTATTACCTCACACTCCCCCTACTGTATTACCTCACACTCCCCCTACTGTATTACCTCCCCCCTACTGTATTACCTCGCACTCCCCCTACTGTATTACCTCCCCCCTACTGTATTACCTCCCCCCCCCCTACTGTATTACCTCACACTCCCCCTACTGTATTACCTCCCCCCACTGTATTACCTCCCATTCCCCCTACTGTATTACCTCACTCTGCTCCTCCCCCTACTGTATTACCTCCCACTCCCCCTACTGTATTACCTCCCACTCCCCTACTGTATTACCTCACACTCCCCCTACTGTATTACCTTCTCTCCCCCTACTGTATTACCTCACACTCCCCCTACTGTATTACCTCCCACTCCCCCTACTGTATTACCTCCCACTCCCCCTACTGTATTACCTCCCACTCCCCCTACTGTATTACCTTACACTCCCCCTACTGTATTACCTCACACTCCCCCTACTGTATTACCTCATACTCCCCCTACTGTATTACCTCACACTCCCCCTACTGTTTTACCTCCCCCTACTGTATTACCTCACACTCCCCTACTGTATTACCTCACACTCCCCCTACTGTATTACCTCACACTCCCCTACTGTATTACCTCACCTTCCCTACTGTATTACCTCACACTCCCCCTACTGTATTACCTCCCCCCTACTGTATTACCTCGCACTCCCCCTACTGTATTACCTCCCCCCTACTGTATTACCTCACACTCCCCCTACTGTATTACCTCACACTCCCCCTACTGTATTACCTCACACTCCCCTACTATATTACCTCACACTCCCCCTACTGTATTACCTCACACTCCCCCTACTGTATTACCTCCCACTCCCCCTACTGTATTACCTCCCACTCCCCCTACTGTATTACCTCACACTCCCCCTACTGTATTACCTCCCCCCACTGTATTACCTCCCATTCCCCCTACTGTATTACCTCACTCTGCTCCTCCCCCTACTGTATTACCTCCCACTCCCCCTACTGTATTACCTCCCACTCCCCCTACTGTATTACCTCACACTCCCCCTACTGTATTACCTTCTCTCCCCCTACTGTATTACCTCACACTCCCCCTACTGTATTACCTCACACTCCCCCTACTGTATTACCTCCCACTCCCCCTACTGTATTACCCCCCACTCCCCCTACTGTATTACCTCACACTCCCCCTACTGTATTACCTCACACTCCCCCTACTGTATTACCTCACACTCCCCCTACTGTATTACCTCATACTCCCCCTACTGTATTACCTCACACTCCCCCTACTGTTTTACCTCCCCCTACTGTATTACCTCACACTCCCCTACTGTATTACCTCCCACTCCCCCTACTGTATTACCTCACACTCCCCCTACTGTATTACCTCACACTCCCCCTACTGTATTACCTCACCTTCCCTACTGTATTACCTCACACTCCCCCTACTGTATTACCTCCCCCCTACTGTATTACCTCGCACTCCCACCAACGGTATTACCTCACCTCCCCTACTGTATTACCTCCCCCCTACTGTATTACCTCCCCCCTACTGTATTACCTCCCCCATACTGTATTACCTCCCCCCTACTGTATTACCTCCCCTCCCCTACTGTATTACCTCACCTCCCCCTACTGTATTACCTCACCTCCCCTACTGTATTACCTCCCACTCCCCCTACTGTATTACCTCACACTCCCCCTACTGTATTACCTCACCTTCCCTACTGTATTACCTCACACTCCCCCTACTGTATTACCTCACACTCCCCCTACTGTATTACCTCCCCCCTACTGTATTACCTCGCACTCCCCCTACTGTATTACCTCCCCCCTACTGTATTACCTCCCCCCCCCTACTGTATTACCTCACACTCCCCCTACTGTATTACCTCCCCCCACTGTATTACCTCCCATTCCCCCTACTGTATTACCTCACTCTGCTCCTCCCCCTACTGTATTACCTCCCACTCCCCCTACTGTATTACCTCCCACTCCCCCTACTGTATTACCTCACACTCCCCCTACTGTATTACCTTCTCTCCCCCTACTGTATTACCTCACACTCCCCCTACTGTATTACCTCCCACTCCCCCTACTGTATTACCTCCCACTCCCCCTACTGTATTACCTCCCACTCCCCCTACTGTATTACCTTACACTCCCCCTACTGTATTACCTCACACTCCCCCTACTGTATTACCTCACACTCCCCCTACTGTATTACCTCATACTCCCCCTACTGTATTACCTCACACTCCCCCTACTGTTTTACCTCCCCCTACTGTATTACCTCACACTCCCCTACTGTATTACCTCACACTCCCCCTACTGTATTACCTCACACTCCCCCTACTGTATTACCTCACCTTCCCTACTGTATTACCTCACACTCCCCCTACTGTATTACCTCCCCCCTACTGTATTACCTCGCACTCCCCCTACTGTATTACCTCCCCCCTACTGTATTACCTCACCTCCCCTACTGTATTACCTCCCCCCTACTGTATTACCTCCCCCCTACTGTATTACCTCCCCCCTACTGTATTACCTCCCCCCTACTGTATTACCTCCCCCATACTGTATTACCTCCCCCCTACTGTATTACCTCCCCTCCCCTACTGTATTACCTCACCTCCCCCTACTGTATTACCTCACCTCCCCTACTGTATTACCTCCCACTCCCCCTACTGTATTACCTCACACTCCCCCTACTGTATTACCTCACCTTCCCTACTGTATTACCTCACACTCCCCCTACTGTATTACCTCACACTCCCCCTACTGTATTACCTCCCCCCTACTGTATTACCTCGCACTCCCCCTACTGTATTACCTCCCCCCTACTGTATTACCTCACCTCCCCTACTGTATTACCTCCCCCCTACTGTATTACCTCCCCCCTACTGTATTACCTCCCCCCTACTGTATTACCTCCCCCATACTGTATTACCTCCCCCCCTACTGTATTACCTCCCCTCCCCTACTGTATTACTTCACCTCCCCCTACTGTATTACTTCACACTCCCCCTACTGTATTACCTCACCTCCCCTACTGTATTACCTCCCCCCTACTGCATTACCTCCCCCCTACTGCATTACCTCCCCCCTACTGTATTACCTCCCCCCCTACTGTATTACCTCCCCCCTACTGTATTACCTCCCCTCCCCTACTGTATTACCTCACCTCCCCCTACTGTATTACCTCCCCCCTACTGTATTACCTCCCCCCTACTGTATTACCTCCCCCCTACTGTATTACCTCCCCCCTACTGTATTACCTCACCTCCCCTACTGTATTACCCCACACTCCCCCTACTGTATTACCTCACACTCCCCCTACTGTATTACCTCACACTCCCCCTACTGTATTACCTCCCCCCTACTGTATTGCCTCGCACTCCCCCTACTGTATTACCTCCCCCTACTGTATTACCTCACCTCCCCTACTGTATTACCTCCCCACTACTGTATTACCTCCCCCTACTGTATTACCCCCCCCCTACTGTATTACCTCCCCCATACTGTATTACCTCCCCCCTACTGTATTACCTCCCCTCCCCTACTGTATTACCTCACCTCCCCCTACTGTATTACTTCACACTCCCCCTACTGTATTACCTCACCTCCCCTACTGTATTACCTCCCCCCTACTGTATTACCTCACACTCCCCCTACTGTATTACCTGCCCCCTACTGTATTACCTCCCCCCCTACTGTATTATCTCCCCTCCCCTACTGTATTACCTCACCTCCCCCTACTGTATTACCTCCCCCCTACTGTATTACCTCCCCCCTACTGTATTACCTCCCCCCTACTGTATTACCTCCCCCCCTACTGTATTTCCTCCCCCCCTACTGTATTACCTCCCATTCACTGAACCTTCTTCCAGCCAGGACAATGGCATCAATAGAGATGAAACAAGATGTACACAAAGCAAAGTTTTGCTTCATAATTATCAGCTAGCTGTATGTGAATCATAATATTCCAGCTAACCAGATAGTTGAACAGGCAAAAATGACCTAAAATTAATGTTATGCAAAATAGATTCTTTGTGGGGAGCTAGCTAACCATTCTTTGTGGCTAGCTAACAGTTCTAGTAGCTAGCCAGTTAACCCTGTTGACTTCTGTTTGGCTTCGAGCTGTGGTACGTAGGCAGGTAAATATGCCAAAATTAACACAGCATGTATTTATTAACGTATCAAGATACAATATTGTAGTCAGGCAACGTATGAGATGTGAATAGGCAACATTTCATTACGACGTCGGAGTGTATTTTCTCTGGCTTCAGCTCAAATAATAGCCGCCATTGAGTTTGAGAAACACCCCTTGTTATCTGCATTTTAGAACTCTCTTCTCTGAAACACCCCTTGTTATCTGCATTTTAGAACTCTCTACTCTGAAACACATGTTATATTGTAGACTGACTATCTATAGAACTCTCTTCTCTGAAACACCAGTTATATTGTACTGACTATCTACAGAACTCTCTACTCTGAAACACCTGTTATATTGTAGACTGACTATCTACAGAACTCTCTACTCTGAAACACCTGTTATATTGTACTGACTATCTACAGAACTCTCTACTCTGAAACACCAGTTATATTGTAGACTGACTATCTATAGAACTCTATACTCTGAAACACCTGTTATATTGTACTATCTACAGAACTCTCTACACTCTAACACCAGTTATATTGTAGACTGACTATCTACAGAACTCTCTACTCTGAAACACCTGTTATATTATACTGACTATCTACAGAACTCTCTACTCTGAAACACCAGTTATATTATACTGACTATCTATAGAACTCTCTACTCTGAAACACCAGTTATATTATACTGACTATCTACAGAACTCTCTACTCTGAAACACCTGTTATATTGTAGACTGACTATCTACAGAACTCTCTACTCTGAAACACCAGTTATATTGTAGACTGACTATCTATAGAACTCTCTACTCTGAAACACCTGTTATATTGTAGACTGACTATCTACAGAACTCTCTACTCTGAAACACATGTTATATTATACTGACTATCTACAGAACTCTCTACTCTGAAACACCAGTTATATTGTCCATATCCCATGCTTTTTGTTATGATCTACACTGAGTATACAAAACATTAAGGACAGCTACTCTTTCCATGACATAGACTGACCAGGTGACTTCAGCTGGAAGCTAAGATCCCTTACTGATCAAGTGTTAAATCCAATTCAATCAGTGTAGATGAAGGGAAGGGAAGGATTTTTAAGCCTTGAGACTGAGTCATGGACTGTGTATGTGTGCCATTCAGAGGGTGAATGGGCAAGACAAAAGATTTAAGTGCCTTTGAAAGGGGTTTTGTAGTAGGTGCCAGGAACACCGGTATGTGTCAAGAACTGTAATGCTGCTGGGTTTTTCAAGCTCAACAGTTTCCTGTGTGCATCAAGAATGGTCCACCACCCAAATGACATCCAGCCAACGTGACACAAATGTGTGAAGCATTGGAGTCAACATGGGCCTGCATCCCTGTGAAATGCTTTCAACACCTAGTAGAGTCCATGCCCCATCGAATTAAGGCTCTTCTGAGGGAAAAAGAGGAGGCGGGGTACAACTCAATATGAGGAAGGTGTTCCTAATGTTTGGCATACTCAGAGTTTATACTGCTCTGGACTAGAGGTCGACCGATTCTGATTTTTCAACTCCGATACTGATACCGATTATTGGAGGACCAAAAGAAGCCGGTGCCGATGAATTGCTGCTTTTAGATATAGATTTCTAATAATGACAATTACAACAATACTGAATGAACACTTTCATTTTAACTTAATATAATACATCAATAAAATATATTTAGTCTCAAATAAATAATGAAACATGTTCAATTTGGTTTAAATAATGCAAAAACACAGTGTTGGAGAAGAAAGTTAGTTTTAGGTTGTAGTTATTATCGGAAATATGACGTGTCGACTATTTCTCTCTATACCATTTGTATTTCATATACCTTTGACTATTGGATGTTCTTATAGGCACTTTAGTATTGCCAGCCTAATCTCAGGAGTTGATAGGCTTGAAGTCATAAACAGCGCTGTGCCTCAATCATTGTTAAGAGCTGCTCGCAAACACAGTAAAGTGCTGTTTGAATGAATGCTTATGAGCCTGCTGCTGCCTTCCACCGCTCAGTCAGACTGCTCCATCAGATATCAAATCATAGACTTCATTATAATAAACACACAGAAATACAAGCCTTTGGTCATTAATATGGTCAAATCCAGAAATTATAATTTCGAGAACACAATGTTTATTCTTTCTGTGAAATACGGAACCGTTCCGTATTTTATCTAACGGGTGGCATCCCTAAGTCTAAAAATTGCTGTTACATTGCACAACCTTCAATGTTATGTCATAATTATGTAAAATTCTGGCAAATCAGTTCACAGTTCCCAACGAGCCAGGTGTCCCAAACTGTTGCATATACCCTGACTCTGCTTGCACTGAACGCAAGAGAAGTGACACAATTTCCCTGGATAATATTGCCTGCAAACATGAATCTCTTTTAACTAAATATGCAGGTTTAAAAAAATGTACTTCTGGGTATTGATTTTAAGAAAGGCATTTGATGTTTATGTTTAGGTAAATTTTTCGTGAATGTGCATTTGTTAAATCATCACCCGTTTGGCGAAGTTGAAGTAGGTTGTGATTCGATGATAAATTAACAGGCACCGCATTGAATATATGCAACGCAGGACAAGCTAGTTAACCAAGTAATATCATCAACCATGTGTAGTTAACTAATGATTGTGAAGATTGTTTTTAGTAAGATAAGTTTAATGCTAGCTAGCAACTTACCTTGGCTCCTTGCAGCCACACGGTCCTTTTGACGCTGCACTCACGTAACAGGAAGTCAGCCTGCCACGCAGGTTCCTCGTGGAATGCAATGTAATCGGCCATGATCAGTGTCCAAAAATGCAGATTACCGATTGTTATGAAAACTTGAAATCGTCCCTAATTAATCGTCCCTAATTAATCAACATATTTTCTTGATATCTTCTCCCACATGTCCTCCCTGCAGCTTGCTAGCCTCAGTGACATCCCAATTGAATCAAATCAAATTGTATTTGTCACATACACGTGTTTAGCAGATGTTATTGCGGGTGTAGCGAAATGCTTGTGCTTCTAGTTCTGACAGTTCAATAATATCTAACAGTTTCACTGCAAATACCTAATACACATACAGCTAAGTAAAGGAATGTAATTAAGAATATGTAAATATATGGACAAGCAATGTCAGAGCGGCATAGACTGAGATACAGAAGATAGCATAGAGTACAGTATATACATATGAGATGAGTAATGTCAGAGCAGCATAGACTGAGATACAGTAGAATAGTATAGAGTACAGTATATACATATGAGATGAGTAATGTCAGAGCAGCATAGACTGAGATACAGTAGAATAGTATAGAGTACAGTATATACATATGAGATGAGTAATGTCAGAGCAGCATAGACTGAGATACAGTAGAATAGTATAGAGTACAGTATATACATATGAGATGAGTAATGTCAGAGCAGCATAGACTGAGATACAGAAGATAGCATAGAGTACAGTATATACATATGAGATGAGTAATGTCAGAGCAGCATAGACTGAGATACAGTAGAATAGTATAGAGTACAGTATATACATATGAGATGAGTAATGTCAGAGCAGCATAGACTGAGATACAGAAGATAGCATAGAGAACAGTATATACATATGAGATGAGTAATGTCAGAGCGGCATAGACTGAGATACAGAAGATAGCATAGAGAACAGTATATACATATGAGATGAGTAATGTCAGAGCAGCATAGACTGAGATACAGTAGAATAGTATAGAGTACAGTATATACATATGAGATGAGTAATACCAGAGCAGCATAGACTGAGATACAGTAGATAGCATAGAGTACAGTATATACATATGAGATGAGTAATGTCAGAGCAGCATAGACTGAGATACAGTAGAATAGTATAGAGTACAGTATATACATATGAGATGAGTAATGTCAGAGCAGCATAGACTGAGAGACAGTAGATAGTATAGAGTACAGTATATACATATGAGATGAGTAATGTCAGAGCAGCATAGACTGAGATACAGTAGAATAGTATAGAGTACAGTATATACATATGAGATGAGTAATGTCAGAGCAGCATAGACTGAGATACAGTAGAATAGTATAGAGTACAGTATATACATATGAGATGAGTAATATCAGAGCAGCATAGACTGAGATACAGTAGATAGTATAGAGTACAGTATATACATATGAGATGAGTAATGTCAGAGCAGCATAGACTGAGATACAGTAGAATAGTATAGAGTACATACATATGAGATGAGTAATGTCAGAGCAGCATAGACTGAGATACAGTAGAATAGTATAGAGTACATACATATGAGATGAGTAATGCAAGACATGTAAACATTATTAAAGTGACATTATTAATGTGACTAGTGTTCCATTTATTAAAGTGGCCAATGATGTCAAGTCTGTATGTAGGCTGCAGCCTCTCCAATGTATCTGCTCTGAAGCACCAGTTAGAACGTATGTCTTAACAGTACACTTATTACTCTTCTCTTCCGTATCCTTTCTTCTACTCATCCTCTCCTCTCCAGATCTTTATTTCTTAAGCCTTTCAGTCGCGTTGACACGAGAGGCTTTCATGCCGTTTTAAAAACCGAATTTGCTTGATTTTAACGGTCCAGTTTTAAGAATATCGCACGGCGGCTACTGAACGTGTCAACTCTTAGCTAAAACCTCGCAACGAGACGGATCCGTGCTTCCAGTCAGAGAACAGTGCGTTGACGTTCTGTGCTCAGCCAAGCAGCTAGCTAACTAGCTGTCCCCATTATGTTATTTCAAGCTCATGCAAAAGGGATTTAGAGTTGTTGAACGGGAATGACTAGTGTGTTGATATAATGATAAAATACTCTTTCAACCAGCATAATACTGTATGATTCAGTGCAATACTTATCACATTATTCAAAATATCAGAATTGGTAAAATAAGGTTATGCATGTCGACATAAAAGGCAAGGATTAAGAGTCTGCAAAATGATCGTGTCAAGCGAAAATTATAGTTATCAAATGTTTTACCATGTACAGTCACATTCACCTCTGTTGCCTGAAGCTGCAGAGTTCACAACTGGTGATGCCTCATCTGTGGGCCAGGTACAGTCACATTCACCTCTGTTGCCTGAAGCTGCAGAGTTCACAGCTGGTGATGCCTCATCTGTGGGCCAGGTACAGTCACATTCACCTCCGTTGCCTGAAGCTGCAGAGTTCACAGCTGGTGATGCCTCATCTGTGGGCCAGGTACAGTCACATTCACCTCCGTTGCCTGAAGCTGCAGAGTTCACAGCTGGTGATGCCTCATCTGCGGGCCAGGTACAGTCACATTCACCTCCGTTGCCTGAAGCATGCTGCAGAGTTCACAACTGGCGATGCCTCATCTGCGGGCCAGGTGTAAATTGTTTGGCAGCCTTATCTATTATTGGAATACAAAAGAAGCCACCTACCCTTGATGGGCTATCAGCAGGTCAATAGACTTTCTCAGTTGATTTCTATTTTTAGGGACTTGAAATTGATGTTTTACTTCTAACCAGGCCTGGAATTCAGTCATTTTAGGGGCAAGGCCATTTGGTCTTCAGGAGGTGCTCAATCTGCCAGGGTACCAAGGCCATTTGGTCTTCAGGAGGTGCTCAATCTGCCAGGGTACCAAGGCCATTTGGTCTTCAGGAGGTGCTCAATCTGCCAGGGTACCAAGGCCATTTGGTCTTCAGGAGGTGCTCAATCTGCCAGGGTACCAAGGCCATTTGGTCTTCAGGAGGTGCTCAATCTGCCAGGGTACCAAGGCCATTTGGTCTTCAGGAGGTGCTCAATCTGCCAGGGTACCAAGGCCATTTGGTCTTCAGGAGGTGCTCAATCTGCCAGGGTACCAAGGCCATTTGGTCTTCAGGAGGTGCTCAATCTGCCAGGGTACCAAGGCCATTAACCAAAACAGCCAATTAAATTGATTTAAAAACCATAAAACAGTAGCTATTAAGAAAAATATTAGTGTTTGTAAATGGACATAAATAATTAGCCTACATATGTGTAGGTGATAGCCTATGCGTATTGGTTACAACCGGTCATGTCAAGACCTATGCTGATATGACACGCCTGAAAATGAGACTTTTACATATAGTCATGTTTTGACCAATATAATGTGGGATCGTTATTACTATCTAAAGGCTTGATTCTGTCGACTTGAGTCACTGTTCATTCTGATAGAGAAATGCTGTTGTCCACTGCAACATCACCCACCTTGCAATCTGAGTGAAGGAAGGCAACATTTTTTGTCTATTGAACAATAAACATAAGTGATTAAAACCCTAACGTGTTTTTGTAATTTATGAGGCATGTCTGTTCCGCCCATAAGAATGTAAAGGGGATTCTTTAATAAACACTTCCTCGTATGCAATTGAAACCAGTATTTCTCTCATGCTCTCAACTTTCTTTTGTTGTCCATCAGCCAAGGGCACAACCTAGTCATAGCAATGTTCTTTACCATTCAGCCATTAGATTTGCCACCAAGGCACCTTATAGGACACATCACTGGACTCTATACTCCTCTGTAAACTGGTCATCTCTGTAAACCCGTCGCAAGACCCACTAGTTGGTGATTATTTATAAAACCCTCTTAGGCCTCAGTCCCCCCTAGCTGAGATATCTACTGCAGCCCTCATCCTCCACATGCAATACCTGTTCTGCCAGTCACATTCTGTTAAATGCCCCAAAGCACACACACTCTTTAGTGGCGCCTCTTTTCAGTTCGCTGCAGCTAGTGGACTGGAACGAGCTGCAACAAACACTCAAACTGGACAGTTTTATCTCAATCTCAAATTCAAAGACTCAATCATGGACACTCTTACTGACAGATGTGGCTGCTTTGTGTGATGTATTGTTGTCTCTAAATTCTTGCCCTTTGTGCTGTTCTGTGCCCAATAATGTTTGTACCATGTTTTGTGCTACTACCATGTTGTGTTGCTACCATGTTGTTGCCATGTTGTGTTGCTGCCTTGTTATGTTGTTGTCTTAGGTCTCTCTTTATGTAGTGTTGTGTTGTCTCTCTTGTTGTGATGTGTTTTGTCCTATATTTACACATTTTTATATTTCTTTTTAATCCCAGTCCCCGCAGGAGGTCTTTTGACTTTTGGTAGGCCGTCATTGTAAATAATAATGTGTTCTTAAATGACTTATCTGGTTAAATACAAGGTTACATACATACACACACACATACATACATACATACATACATACATACATACATACATACATACATACATACATACACACATACATACATACATACATACATACATACATACATACATACATACATACATACATACATACATACATACATACATACATACATACATACATACATACATACATACATACATACATACATACATACATACATACATACATACATACATACATACATACATACATACATACACACACACACACACACACACACACACACACACATACATACATACATACATACATACATACCATTTACAGACAAATAAAAACAGAAAAAAGAAAGAGAAGCCACCTGAACCCAGTCTGACACAAAGAGAAGCCACCTGAACCCAGTCTGACACAAAGAGAAGCCACCTGAACCCAGTCTGACACAAAGAGAAGTCACCTGAACCCAGTCTGACACAAAGAGAAGTCACCTGAACCCAGTCTGACACAAAGAGAAGCCACCTGAACCCAGTCTGACACAAAGAGAAGTCACCTGAACCCAGTCTGACACAAAGAGAAGTCACCTGAACCCAGTCTGACACAAAGAGAAGCCACCTGAACCCAGTCTGACACAAAGAGAAGTCACCTGAACCCAGTCTGACACAAAGAGAAGTCACCTGAACCCAGTCTGACACAAAGAGAAGCCACCTGAACCCAGTCTGACACAAAGAGAAGTCACCTGAACCCAGTCTGACACAAAGAGAAGTCACCTGAACCCAGTCTGACACAAAGAGAAGTCACCTGAACCCAGTCTGACACAAAGAGAAGTCACCTGAACCCAGTCTGACACAAAGAGAAGTCACCTGAACCCAGTCTGACACAAAGAGAAGTCACCTGAACCCAGTCTGACACAAAGAGAAGTCACCTGAACCCAGTCTGACACAAAGAGAAGTCACCTGAACCCAGTCTGACACAAAGAGAAGTCACCTGAACCCAGTCTGACACAAAGAGAAGTCACCTGAACCCAGTCTGACACAAAGAGAAGTCACCTGAACCCAGTCTGACACAAAGAGAAGTCACCTGAACCCAGTCTGACACAAAGAGAAGTCACCTGAACCCAGTCTGACACAAAGAGAAGTCACCTGAACCCAGTCTGACACAAAGAGAAGCCACCTGAACCCAGTCTGACACAAAGAGAAGCCACCTGAACCCAGTCTGACACAAAGAGAAGCCACCTGAACCCAGTCTGACACAAAGAGAAGTCACCTGAACCCAGTCTGACACAAAGAGAAGCCACCTGAACCCAGTCTGACACAAAGAGAAGCCTATACAAGCCTATACACAGTCTGTTGTAATATTTAAACGTAAAGCATGTTTTACCATTTGGTTGAATGTTCACTCAAAATGTCTTGTAGCCAGCCGAGACTACTGCTCTAACAGACCTACATGTCTTTTAGATGAGTAGCCAGCCTAGACTACTGCTCTAACAGACCTACATGTCTTGTAGATGAGTAGCCAGCCTAGACTACTGCTCTAACAGACCTACATGTCTTGTAGATGAGTAGCCAGTCTAGACTACTGCTCTAACAGACCTACATGTCTTGTAGATGAGTAGCCAGCCTAGACTACTGCTCTAACAGACCTACATGTCTTGTAGATGAGTAGCCAGCCTAGACTACTGCTCCACAACAGTGGTAGGCTTGATTACCAACAACGACGAGACGGCCTACAGGGAGGAGGTGAGGGCCCTCGGAGTGTGGTGTCAGGAAAATAACCTCACACTCAACGTCAACAAAACTAAGGAGATGATTGTGGACTTCAGGAAACAGCAGAGGGAACACCCCCCCCATCCACATCGATGGAACAGTAGTGGAGAGGGTAGCAAGTTTTAAGTTCCTCGGCATACACATCACAGACAAACTGAATTGGTCCACTCACACAGACAGCATCGTGAGGAAGGCGCAGCAGCGCCTCTTCAACCTCAGGAGGCTGAAGAAATTCGGCTTGTCACCAAAAGCACTCACAAACTTCTACAGATGCACAATCGAGAGCATCCTGGCGGGCTGTATCACCGCCTGGTATGGCAACTGCACCGCCCTCAACCGTAAGGCTCTCCAGAGGGTAGTGAGGTCTGCACAACGCATCACCGGGGGCAAACTACCTGCCCTCCAGGACACCTACACCACCCGATGCTACAGGAAGGCCATAAAGATCATCAAGGACATCAACCACCCAAGCCACTGCCTGTTCACCCCGCTGTCATCCAGAATGCGAGGTCAGTACAGGTGCATCAAAGCTGGGACCGAGAGACTGAAAAACAGCTTCTATCTCAAGGCCATCAGACTGTTAAACAGCCACTGCTAACATTGAGTGGCTACTGCCAACACACTGTCAATGACACTGACTCTACTCCAGCCACTTTAATAATGGGAATTGATGGGAAATGATGTAAATATATCACTAGCCACTTTAAACAATGCTACCTTATATAATGTTACTTACCCTACATTATTCATCTCATATGCATACGTAGATACTGTACTCTATATCATCGACTGCATCCTTATGTAATACATGTATCACTAGCCACTTTAACTATGCCACTTGGTTTACATACTCATCTCATGTGTATATACTGTACTCGATATCATCTACTGTATCTTGCCTATGCTGCTCTGTACCATCACTCATTCATATATCCTTATGTACATATTCTTTATCCCCTTACACTGTGTATAAGACAGTAGTTTTTTTTGTTGTTTTTTTGGAATTGTTAGTTAGATTACTTGTTCGTTATTACTGCATTGTCGGAACTAGAAGCACAAGCATTTCGCTACACTCGCATTAACATCTGCTAACCATGTGTATGTGACAAATAAAATTTGATTTGATTTGATTTCTAACAGACCTACATGTCTTGTAGATGAGTAGCCAGCCTAGACTACTGCTCTAACAGACCTACATGTCTTGTAGATGAGTAGCCAGCCTAGACTACTGCTCTAACAGACCTACATGTCTTGTAGATGAGTAGCCAGCCTAGACTACTGCTCTAACAGACCTACATGTCTTGTAGATGAGTAGCCAGCCTAGACTACTGCTCTAACAGACCTACATGTCTTGTAGATGAGTAGCCAGTCTAGACTACTGCTCTAACAGACCTACATGTCTTGTAGATGAGTAGCCAGCCTAGACTACTGCTCTAACAGACCTACATGTCTTGTAGATGAGTAGCCAGCCTAGACTACTGCTCTAACAGACCTACATGTCTTGTAGATGAGTAGCCAGCCTAGACTACTGCTCTAACAGACCTACATGTCTTGTAGATGAGTAGCCAGCCTAGACTACTGCTCTAACAGACCTACATGTCTTGTAGATGAGTAGCCAGTCTAGACTACTGCTCTAACAGACCTACATGTCTTGTAGATGAGTAGCCAGCCTAGACTACTGCTCTAACAGACCTACATGTCTTGTAGATGAGTAGCCAGCCTAGACTACTGCTCTAACAGACCTACATGTCTTGTTGATGAGTAGCCAGCCTAGACTACTGCTCTAACAGACCTACATGTCTTGTAGATGAGTAGCCAGCCTAGACTACTGCTCTAACAGACCTACATGTCTTGTAGATGAGTAGCCAGCCTAGACTACTGCTCTAACAGACCTACATGTCTTGTAGATGAGTAGCCAGCCTAGACTACTGCTCTAACAGACCTACATGTCTTGTAGATGAGTAGCCAGCCTAGACTACTGCTCTAACAGACCTACATGTCTTGTAGATGAGTAGCCAGCCTAGACTACTGCTCTAACAAACCTACATGTCTTGTAGATGAGTAGCCAGTCTAGACTACTGCTCTAACAGACCTACATGTCTTGTAGATGAGTAGCCAGCCTAGACTACTGCTCTAACAGACCTACATGTCTTGTAGATGAGTAGCCAGTCTAGACTACTGCTCTAACAGACTTACATGTTTCTCCTTTGCATGGTGTTTTGTAGCAGTTTTTTTGTTGTATTGTTATTCATTGTCAAGCTTTAAGCCGAAGCCAGACTGCAACAGTAGCCTAGCTCGGACTGTGACATGTGTCTGTCCACTTTCCCTCCGCTGCACGCTGTCAACAGGACACAGGAAAGTAGCGCAATGGAATTGTATACACTGATGTAAGGGCATCAGGCTGTAATTTCATCACCTATTAGCCAGGTTATGACTGAATTGTGATCATTGCTCTTGCTAGTATGATTGTATTGACATTCCCAGCCTTAGTTACAAGTCGTCCATTTTGGTTAAAAATATTGAGTCATTGAAACTGAAACAGTGCATCCCGAATGGAGGCAGCAAACAATCTACCAGACCAGCTTTATTTTGGAAATGTGTTAATTCATTACATTAATCTGAACTGCATCCATCCATTCTACGTCATGGAGTTTTTAAAACCTCTTATGAAGTTGGTTTTGTGGCATAAACTAGAAATTTTATATTTTTTGACTGATATTCTGATTGTCTGTTTGTTTCATATCTGCAAAGTAGTTAAAACGCTGTCAGTTCCACTTTAACCTCTACGGGATCGGTATTCCTATACCGGGCCGGTTGATGCTAACGTGCACTAACGTGCACTAACGTGTGCTAATGTGACTAAAATGGTATCAAGAATCAGCATATCCTTGCTTCAGGTCCTGAGCTACAGGCATTTCATATTTAGGCGAAAATTGAAAAAAAGGGTCCGATCCTTATTAATAATAACGCACTTAAAATCTCTTCTTCTCCATATCCTCTCCTCTACTCATCCTGTCTTCTCCATATCCTCTTTTGTGGCATAAACTAGAAATTTTATATTTTTTGACTGATATTCTGATTGTCTGTTTGTTTCATATCTGCAAAGTAGTTAAAACGCTGTCAGTTCCACTTTAACCTCTACGGGATCGGTATTCCTATACCGGGCCGGTTGATGCTAACGTGCACTAACGTGCACTAACGTGTGCTAATGTGACTAAAATGGTATCAAGAATCAGCATATCCTTGCTTCAGGTCCTGAGCTACAGGCATTTCATATTTAGGCGAAAATTGAAAAAAAGGGTCCGATCCTTATTAATAATAACGCACTTAAAATCTCTTCTTCTCCATATCCTCTCCTCTACTCATCCTGTCTTCTCCATATCCTCTCCTCTACTCATCCTGTCTTCTCCATATCCTCTCCTCTACCCATCCTGTCTTCTCCATATCCTCTCCTCTACTCATCCTGTCTTCTCCATATCCTCTCCTCTACTCATCCTGTCTTCTCCATATCCTCTCCTCTACCCATCCTGTCTTCTCCATATCCTCTCCTCTACTCATCCTGTCTTCTCCATATCCTCTCCTCTACTCATCCTGTCTTCTCCATATCCTCTCCTCTACTCATCCTGTCTTCTCCATATCCTCTCCTCTACCCATCCTGTCTTCTCCATATCCTCTCCTCTACTCATCCTGTCTTCTCCATATCCTCTCCTCTACTCATCCTGTCTTCTCCATATCCTCTCCTCTACTCATCCTGTCTTCTCCATATCCTCTCCTCTACTCATCCTGTCTTCTCCATATCCTCTCCTCTACTCATCCTGTCTTCTCCATATCCTCTCCTCTACTCATCCTGTCTTCTCCATATCCTCTCCTCTACTCATCCTGTCTTCTCCATATCCTCTCCTCTACCCATCCTGTCTTCTCCATATCCTCTCCTCTACTCATCCTGTCTTCTCCATATCCTCTCCTCTACTCATCCTGTCTTCTCCATATCCTCTCCTCTACTCATCCTGTCTTCTCCATATCCTCTCCTCTACTCATCCTGTCTTCTCCATATCCTCTCCTCTACTCATCCTGTCTTCTCCATATCCTCTCCTCTACTCATCCTGTCTTCTCCATATCCTCTCCTCTACTCATCCTGTCTTCTCCATATCCTCTCCTCTACTCATCCTGTCTTCTCCATATCCTCTCCTCTACTCATCCTGTCTTCTCCATATCCTCTCCTCTACCCATCCTGTCTTCTCCATATCCTCTCCTCTACTCATCCTGTCTTCTCCATATCCTCTCCTCTACTCATCCTGTCTTCTCCATATCCTCTCCTCTACTCATCCTGTCTTCTCCATATCCTCTCCTCTACTCATCCTGTCTTCTCCATATCCTCTCCTCTACTCATCCTGTCTTCTCCATATCCTCTCCTCTACTCATCCTGTCTTCTCCATATCCTCTCCTCTACTCATCCTGTCTTCTCCATATCCTCACCTCTACCCATCCTGTCTTCTCCATATCCTCTCCTCTACTCATCCTGTCTTCTCCATATCCTCTCCTCTACTCATCCTGTCTTCTCCATATCCTCTCCTCTACCCATCCTGTCTTCTCCATATCCTCTCCTCTACCCATCCTGTCTTCTCCATATCCTCTCCTCTACTCATCCTGTCTTCTCCATATCCTCTCCTCTACTCATCCTGTCTTCTCCATATCCTCCCAGCAGAAGGTTAGTGTAACAGCGCTGGCGCCATGCGTACCTCTCATTAGTGTAACCTAGCCTAGCACTGCTCCCTGACTCAGAACACTGCCCAAGCAATTAGCGAGGATGCTAATTAGTGTAGCCTAGCGCAGCTAGCATGATACTGCTCCCTCATTCAGAACACTGCCCAAGCAATTAGTGGGGATGCTAATTAGCATAGCCTAGTGTATTGGTGGTATGGAATTCAAAGGGACTGATCACCTCTGTTTCAGACAAGGTTTTATGTCTATTAGGCCTGCTGTCAACTCACAGCAGTGTAACTGTCACTGAGGAGAGGGGAAAGAGATGAAGTGGGGGAGTGAGAGGAGGATGACAAGAGAAAGAGAAGGACAAGCCAGAGAGAGTAAGAAAGAAGGAAAAGTGTAACAGTGAGAGAAAGGGAGGGAGTGAAAAACAGAAGAAGAGTGAGTCAAACGGAATGGGGAGAGAGAGTAAAATGGAATGGGGAGAGAGAGTAAAATGGAATGGGGAGAGAGTAAAATGGAATGGGAGAGTGAGTAAAATGGAATGGGGAGAGAGAGTAAAATGGAATGGGAGAGTGAGTAAAACGGAATGGGTAGAGAGAGTAAAATGGAATGGGGAGAGAGAGTAAAATGGAATGGGAAGAGAGAGTAAAACGGAATGGGTAGAGAGAGTAAAATGGAATGGGAGAGTGAGTAAAACGGAATGGGTAGAGAGAGTAAAATGGAATGGGGAGAGAGAATAAAATGGAATGGGGAGAGAGAATAAAATGGAATGGGGAGAGAGAGAGTAAAATGGAATGGGGAGAGAGTAAAATGGAATGGGGAGAGAGTAAAATGGAATGGGTAGAGAGAGTCAAATGGAATGGGTAGAGAGAGTAAAATGGAATGGAAGAGAGAGTAAAACGGAATGGGGAGAGAGAGTAAAATGGAATGGGTAGAGAGAGTAAAATGGAATGGGTAGAGAGAGTAAAATGGAATGGAGAGAGATTACAATGGAATGGGGAGAGAGAGTAAAATGGAATGGGGAGAGAGAGTAAAACGGAATGGGGAGAGAGTAAAATGGAATGGGGAGAGAGAGTCAAATGGAATGGGGAGAGAGAGTAAAATGGAATGGGAGAGTGAGTAAAATGGAATGGGTAGAGAGAGTAAAATGGAATGGGTAGAGAGAGTAAAATGGAATGGGGAGAGAGAGTAAAATGGAATGGAGAGAGAGAGTAAAATGGAATGGGGAGAGAGAGTAAAACGGAATGGGTAGAGAGAGTAAAATGGAATGGGAGAGTGAGTAAAACGGAATGGGTAGAGAGAGTAAAATGGAATGGGGAGAGAGAGTAAAATGGAATGGGAAGAGAGAGTAAAACGGAATGGGTAGAGAGAGTAAAATGGAATGGGAGAGTGAGTAAAACGGAATGGGTAGAGAGAGTAAAATGGAATGGGGAGAGAGAATAAAATGGAATGGGGAGAGAGAATAAAAGGGAATGGGGAGAGAGAGAGTAAAATGGAATGGGGAGAGAGTAAAATGGAATGGGTAGAGAGAGTAAAATGGAATGGGTAGAGAGAGTAAAATGGAATGGAAGAGAGAGTCAAACGGAATGGGGAGAGAGAGTAAAATGGAATGGGTAGAGAGAGTAAAATGGAATGGAGAGAGAGAGTAAAATGGAATGGGGAGAGAGAGTAAAATGGAATGGGGAGAGAGAGTAAAAGAGGCAGGGAATATGCTAATAGATATAGATGTGTTCAAGCAGAAGAGGAGAAGGGAAATGAGAGTGGTCATGTGAAAGAGAGAATATGAGCTAGGGTGTCATCAACAACACCCGTGTAGAGAGGACTAATGCATTCTACCCTTCCCTTTTCCTTAGTTTTCTCTCCAAAAGTCATGTAGGTCTTTAGCCCCTATACCCTCAGGCTAAGTACGTCTGTGTCTGTCTGTCCGTCCGTCCATCCGTCCGTCCGTCCAACTGTTAGAAAAACCATTTGTAACATTACTATTAATCTATTCTGACGAGTCAGGCCAAATAACTTAGTTCCACTTTTAACTCCACCAGGGTCAGCGCAATCTCAAATGTTGTTTTTTGACATCATTGTAAGCCTGCCACACACACACTATACGATACATTTATTAAACATAAGAATGAGTGTGAGTTTTTGTCACAATCCAGCTCGTAGGAAGTGACAAAGAGCTCTTATAGGACCAGGGCACGAATAATAATATAATAATCATCAATAATTTTGTTCTTTATTTAGCCATCTTACATATTAATCCTTATTTGTTCATCGAAAACTGTGAATAACTCACCACAGGTTAATGAGGAAGGGTGTGCTTGAAAGGATGCACATAACTCTGCAATGTTGGGTTGTATTGGAGAGAGTCTCAGTCTTGAATCATTTTCCACAAACAGACTGTAACTGTATTTAGTTTTCATGCTAGTGAGGGCCAAGAATCCACTCTCACATACAGTAGGTACGTGGTTGCAAAGGGCATCAGTGTCTTAACAGAGCGATTTGCCAAGGCAGGATACTCTGAGTGCAGCCCTATGCAGAAATCTGGCAGTGGCTTCTGATTAAATTCAATTTTCACAGAACCGCTTGTTGCAATTTCAATTAGGCTCTCTTGTTCAGATATCGGTAAGTAGACTGGAGGCTATATCACATTTGACATTGTCCGTAGACTTGAGTTCAAAAACTCATACAATGAAAGACCTGTGTGTTGTCCTTGTTAATGCAGACAGAAAAGAGCTCCAACTTCTTTATCAAAGCCTCAATTTTGTCCCGCACATTAAATATAGTTGCGGAGAGTCCCTGTAATCCTAGATTCAGATCATTCAGGCATGAAAAAACATCCCTCAGATAGGCCAGTCATGTGAGAAACTCGTCATGATGCAAGCAGTCAGACAAGTGAAAGTTATGGTCAGTAAAGAAAACTTGAAGCTCGTCTCTCAATTCAAAACGTGTCAATACTTTGCCCCTTGACAACCAGCACACTTCTGTATGTTGTAAAAGTGTTACATGGTCGCTGTCCATATCATTACATAGTGTAGGAAATACACAAGAGTTCAGAGGCCTTGCTTTAACAAAGTTAACCATTTTCACTGTAGTGTCCGAAACATCTGTCAGGCATTCCCTTGGCAGCAAGAGCCTCTTGGTGGATGCTGCAGTGGACCCAAGTGGCGTTGGGAGCAACTGCTTGTACGTGCGTTACCTCTCCACTATGTCTCCCTGTCATGGCTTTTGCACCATCAGTACAGAAACCAACACATCTTGACCACCAATGGGGGTACCGGTACCCCAGTTTGGGAATAGCTGGTATAGAGGATCTTCATTTGTAGCTGAAAGGAAAAAAGAGGCAATCCTTTATTCTCCTTTATTCTCTTCTCCTTTATTCTCCTCTCCTTTATTCTCCTCTCCTTTATTCTCCTTTATTCTCTTCTCCTTTATTCTCCTCTCCTTTATTCTCCTCTCCTTTATTCTCCTCTCCTTTATTCTCCTCTCCTTTATTCTCCTTTATTCTCTTCTCCTTTATTCTCTTCTCCTTTATTCTCCTCTCCTTTATTCTCCTTTATTCTCCTCTCCTTTATTCTCTTCTCCTTTATTCTCCTCTCCTTTATTCTCCTTTATTCTCCTCTCCTTTATTCTCTTCTCCTTAATTCTCCTCTCTTTTATTCTCCTCTCCTTTATTCTCCTCTCCTTTATTCTCCTCTCCTTTATTCTCCTTTATTCTCTTCTCCTTTATTCTCCTCTCCTTTATTCTCCTTTATTCTCTTCTCCTTTATTCTCCTCTCCTTTATTCTCCTTTATTCTCCTCCGCTTTATTCTCTTCTCCTTTATTCTCCTCTCCTTTATTCTCCTCTCCTTTATTCTCCTTTATTCTCTTCTCCTTTATTCTCCTCTCCTTTATTCTCCTTTATTCTCTTCTCCTTTATTCTCCTCTCCTTTATTCTCCTTTATTCTCCTCCGCTTTATTCTCTTCTCCTTTATTCTCTTCTCCTTTATTCTCCTCTCCTTTATTCTCCTCTCCTTTATTCTCCTCTCCTTTATTTTCTTCTCCTTTATTTCTTCTCCTTTATTCTCTTCTCCTTTATTCTCCTCTCCTTTATTCTCCTCTCCTTTATTCTCCTTTATTCTCTTCTCCTTTATTCTCCTCTCCTTTATTCTCCTCTCCTTTATTCTACTCTTCTTTATTCTCCTCTCCTTTATTCTCCTTTATTCTCCTCTCCTTTATTCTCTTCTCCTTTATTCTCCTCTCCTTTATTCTCTTCTCCTTTATTCTCTTCTCCTTTATTCTCCTCTCCTTTATTCTCCTTTATTCTCTTCTCCTTTATTCTCCTCTCCTTTATTCTACTCTTCTTTATTCTCCTCTCCTTTATTCTCCTCTCCTTTATTCTCTTCACCTTTATTCTCCTCTCCTTTATTCTCTTCTCCTTTATTCTCCTCTCCTTTATTCTCCTTTATTCTCCTCTCCTTTATTCTCCTTTATTCTCCTCCGCTTTATTCTCTTCTCCTTTATTCTCCTCTCCTTTATTCTCCTCCTTTATTCTCTTCTCCTTTATTCTCTTCTCTTTTATTCTCCTCTCCTTTATTCTCCTCTCCTTTATTCTCTTCTCCTTTATTCTCTTCTCCTTTATTCTCCTCTCCTTTATTCTCCTTTATTCTCTTCTCCTTTATTCTCCTCTCCTTTATTCTCCTCTCCTTTATTCTCCTTTATTCTCTTCTCCTTTATTCTCCTCTCCTTTATTCTCCTCTCCTTTATTCTCCTTTATTCTCTTCTCCTTTATTCTCCTCTCCTTTATTCTCCTCTCCTTTATTCTCCTCTCCTTTATTCTCTTCTCCTTTATTCTCCTTTATTCTCTTCTCCTTTATTCTCCTCTCCTTTATTCTCCTCTCCTTTATTCTCCTTTATTCTCTTCTCCTTTATTCTCCTCTCCTTTATTCTCCTCTCCTTTATTCTCCTTTATTCTCCTCTCCTTTATTCTCCTCTCCTTTATTCTCCTCTCCTTTATTCTCTTCCCCTTTATTCTCATCTCCTTTATTCTCTTCTCCTTTATTCTCCTCTCTTTGATTCTCTTCTCCTTTATTCTCCTCTCCTTTATTCTCTTCTCTTTTATTCTCCTCTCCTTTATTCTCCTCTCCTTTATTCTCCTCTCCTTTATTCTCCTCTCCTTGATTGTCCTCTCCTTTATTCTCCTCTCCTTTATTCTCTTCTCTATTATCTCTCCCTTTTTCTTTCCTCTTCTGTTTGAGGTTCACATTCCCTTCTTTTTATAAGGCACACACACACACACACACACACACACACACACACACACACACACACACACACACACACACACACACACACACACACACACACACACACACACACCTCTTTATAAGGCTCATGTTCTGACTGAGAATGAAAGGAGGAGTAGAGAGGAGGAAGAGAGGAGGGAAGGACAAACCTCTTTGGCTAATGTTTCATTGTTGAAATGTATTCAGTGTGGCAGTTTCATTAGGAATGTTTTGATGTAGAAAATTCAGAAAAAGTCCTCTGCAAGAACACAGGTCCTCATTTTCTACACTTACTGAATTGTTAATCTTCATCTTATATATCTACCTCCTGCTCCTCATTTTCCCCTTCTCTTTTCTCCACCTCCTCCTCCTCCTCTTCTCTCTTCTCCACCTCCTCCTCCTTCTCCCCTTCTCTCCTCTCCACCTCCTCCTCCTCCTTCTCCCCTTCTCTCCTCTCCACCTCCTCTTCTCCTCCCCTTCTCTCCTCTCCACCTCTTCTCCTCCCCTTCTCTCCTCTCCACCTCCTCATCTCCTCCCCTTCTCTCCTCTCCACCTCCTCCTCTCCTCCCACTCCTGGGTGTTTTGTATCAGTTTGAGACAGACGGTGCGTGGGGTTTTCCCCTAGAGGTGCTGCCTGACACAGGCTGACACACACACACATGCATACACACACACACACACAAATACACACACACACGCACACACACACACACACACACACACACACACACACACACACACACACACACACACACACGTATTTACACACACAGAGAGTGAGGGAAAGGGAAATAGATGAAATTGCACTGATAAATTCTGACAGTGCTACTTTCCATATCGCTCAATCTCTACCTATTTCACAGTTTCAGATAGCCCTCAGCTGACTGAATATCATGGTACAGCTTTTACACATAGTGAATTACTTTTGAAATGCTCCAGAGTAGAGAATATTATATCCAGAGATAAAAGAAAAAATGCTCGACAGATAAACACATTTTGGATTTGCAGGAGGTAGAAATTGCATTGAATCAAAAATAATTTCCAAGACATTTAAGGGCAGGGTATCACTAGTGAAGTCAATGTATAGTGGGTTTTACCAGTAATCAGCCTTGTATCGCTAATGAAGTAAATTTATATTGTGTTTCACCAGTAATCAGCCATGTATCGCTAATGAAGTAAATATATATTGTTTTTTACCAGTAATCAGCCTTGTATCGCTAATGAAGTAAATTTATATTGTGTTTCACCAGTAATCAGCCATGTATCGCTAATGAAGTAAATTTAGATTGTGTTTCACCAGTAATCAGCCATGTATCGCTAATGAAGTAAATTTATATTGTGTTTCACCAGTAATCAGCCATGTATCGCTAATGAAGTAAATTTATATTGTGTTTTACCAGTAATCAGCCATGTATCGCTAATTAAGTAAATTTAGATTGTGTTTCACCAGTAATCAGCCATGTATCGCTAATGAAGTAAATTTAGATTGTGTTTCACCAGTAATCAGCCATGTATCGCTAATGAAGTTCATTTATATTGTGTTAAACCAGTACTCAGCCTTATATCGCTAGTGAAGTATATCCAGTTGAAGTCGGATGTTTACATACACCTTAGCCAACTACATTTAAGCTCAGTTTTTCACAATTCCTGACATTTAATCCTAGTAAAAATTCCCTGTCGTAGGTCAGTTAGGATCACCACTTTATTTTAAGAATGTGAAATGTCAGAATAATAGTAGAGAGAATTATTTATTTCAGTTTTTATTTCTTTCATCGCATTCCCAGTGGTTCAGAAGTTTGCATACACTCAATTAGTATTTGGTAGCATTGCCTTTAAACATTTCAGTCAGCCTTCCACAAGCTTCCCACAATATGTTGGGTGAATTTTGGCCCATTCCTTCTGACAGAGCTGGTGAAACTGAGTCAGGTTTGTAGGCCTCCTTGCTCACACACGCTTTTTCAGATATGCCCACAAATTTTCTATAGGATTGAGGTCAGGGCTTTGTGATGGCCACTCCAATACCTTGACTTTGTTGTCCTTAATAAGCCATTTTTCCACAACTTTGGAAGTGTGCTTGGGGTCATTGTCCATTTGGAAGACCCATTTGCGACCAAGCTTTAACTTCCTGACTGATGTCTTGAGATGTTGCTTCAATATATCCACATAATTTTCCATCCTTATGATGCCATTTATTTTGTGAAGTGCACCAGTCCCTCCTGCAGCAAAGCACCCCCACAACATGAGGCTGCCACTCCCTGTGCTTCACGGTTGGAATGGTGTTCTTCGGCTTGCAAGCCTCCCCCTTTTTCCTCCAAACATAATGATGGTCATTATGGCCAAACAGTTTTATTTTTGTTTCATCAGACCAGAGGACATTTCTCCAAAAAGTATGATCTTTGTCCCCGTGTGCAGTTGCAACTGTAGTCTGGCTTTTTATGGCGGTTTTGGAGCAGTGGCTTCTTCCTTGCTGAGTGGCCTTTCAGGTTATGTCGATATAGGACTTGTTTTACTGTGGATATATATACTTTTGTACCTGTTTCCTCCAGCATCTTCACAAGGTCCGTTGGTGTTGTTCTGGGATTGATTTGCACTTTTCGCACCAAAGTACATTCATCTCTAGGAGACAGAACGCGTCTCCTTCCTGAGCGGTATGTCGACTGCGTGGTCCCATGGTGTTTATACTTGCGTACTATTGTTTGTACAGATGAACGTGGTACCTTGAGGCATAAAGAAATTGCACCCAAGGATAAACCAGACTTGTGAAGGTCTGCATTTTTTTTCTGATGTCTTGGCTGATTTATTTTGATTTTCCCATGATGTCAAGCAAAGAGACACAGAGTTTGAAGGTAGGCCTTGAAATACATCCACAGGTACACCTCCAATTGACTAAAATTATGTCAATTAGCCCATCAGAAGCTTCTAAAGCCATGCCATCATTTTCTGGAATTTTCCAAGCTCTTTAAAGGCACAGTCAACTTAGTGTATGTAAACTTCTGACCCACTGGAATTGTGATACAGTGAATTATAAATGAAATAATCTGTCTGTAAACGATTGTTGGAAAAATTTCTTGTGTCATGCACAAAGTAGATGTCCTAACAGACTTGCCAAAACTCTAGTTTGTTAACAAGAAATTTGTGGAGTTGTTAAAAAACTAGTTTTAATGGCTCCAACCTAAGTGTATGTAAACTAGTTTTAATGACTCCAACCTAAGTGTATGTAAACTAGTTTTAATGACTCCAACCTAAGTGTATGTAAACTAGTTTTAATGACTCCAAGTGTATGTAAACTAGTTTTAATGACTCCAACCTAAGTGTATGTAAACTAGTTTTAATGACTCCAACCTAAGTGTATGTAAACTAGTTTTAATGGCTCCAACCTAAGTGTATGTAAACTAGTTTTAATGACTCTAAGTGTATGTAAACTAGTTTTAATGACTCTAAGTGTATGTAAACTAGTTTTAATGACTCCAACCTAAGTGTATGTAAACTAGTTTTAATGACTCTAAGTGTATGTAAACTAGTTTTAATGACTCTAAGTGTATGTAAACTAGTTTTAATGACTCCAACCTAAGTGTATGTAAACTAGTTTTAATGACTCCAACCTAAGTGTATGTAAACTAGTTTTAATGACTCCAACCTAAGTGTATGTAAACTAGTTTTAATGACTCCAACCTAAGTGTATGTAAACTAGTTTTAATGGCTCCAACCTAAGTGTATGTAAACTAGTTTTAATGACTCCAACCTAAGTGTATGTAAACTAGTTTTAATGACTCCAACCTAAGTGTATGTAAACTAGTTTTAATGACTCCAACCTAAGTGTATGTAAACTAGTTTTAATGACTCCAACCTAAGTGTATGTAAACTAGTTTTAATGACTCTAAGTGTATGTAAACTAGTTTTAATGACTCTAAGTGTATGTAAACTAGTTTTAATGACTCCAACCTAAGTGTATGTAAACTAGTTTTAATGACTCCAACCTAAGTGTATGTAAACTAGTTTTAATGACTCCAACCTAAGTGTATGTAAACTAGTTTTAATGACTCTAAGTGTATGTAAACTAGTTTTAATGACTCTAAGTGTATGTAAACTAGTTTTAATGACTCCAACCTAAGTGTATGTAAACTAGTTTTAATGACTCCAACCTAAGTGTATGTAAACTAGTTTTAATGACTCCAACCTAAGTGTATGTAAACTAGTTTTAATGGCTCCAACCTAAGTGTATGTAAACTAGTTTTAATGACTCTAAGTGTATGTAAACTAGTCTTAATGACTCTAAGTGTATGTAAACTAGTTTTAATGACTCCAACCTAAGTGTATGTAAACTAGTTTTAATGACTCCAACCTAAGTGTATGTAAACTAGTTTTAATGACTCCAACCTAAGTGTATGTAAACTAGTTTTAATGACTCCAACCTAAGTGTATGTAAACTAGTATTTTTTATTTCATTTATTTAAACTTTATTTAACTAGGCAAGACATGATTTGGAAAGGGACCTACCTGTCTATACAAGGTCCAACAGTTGACAGTGCATGTCAGAGCAAAAACCAAGCCATGAGGTCAAAGGAATTGTCTGTAGGGTACTGGAGGACTGGAGTTGGGCTGTTGAGGGGTACTGGAGGACTGGAGTTGGGCTGTTGAGGGGTACTGGAGGACTGGAGTTGGGCTGTTGAGGGGTACTGGAGGACTGGAGTTGGGCTGTTGAGGGGTACTGGATGACTGGAGTTGGGCTGTTGAGGGGTACTGGAGGACTGGAGTTGGGCTGTTGAGGGGTACTGGAGGATTGGAGTTGGGCTGTTGAGGGGTACTGGAGGACTGGAGTTGGGCTGTTGAGGGGTACTGGAGGATTGGAGTTGTGCTGTTGAGGGGTACTGGAGGACAATAGTTGGGCTGTTGAGGGGTACTGGAGGACTGGAGTTGGGCTGTTGAGGGGTACTGGAGGATTGGAGTTGTGCTGTTGAGGGGTACTGGAGGACTGGAGTTGGCAACCACTGTCTTAAAGGAGGGAGGAGGGAAACACTAGATGTCTCATTGAAGGGAAGCAGGGAAGGAGGGGGGATTCAGAGGAGGGAAACACTAGATGTCTCGTTGTAGGGATGGAGAGGAGGAGGGTAACACTAGATGTCTCGTTGTAGGGATGGAGAGGAGGAGGGTAACACTAGATGTCTCATTGTAGGGATAGAGAGGAGGAGGGTAACACTAGATGTCTCGTAGGGATGGAGAGGAGGAGGGTAACACTAGACATTGTAGGGATGGAGAGGAGGAGGGTAACACTAGACATTGTAGGGATGGAGAGGAGGAGGGTAACACTAGATGTCTCATTGTAGGGATGGAGAGGAGGAGGGTAACACTAGACATTGAAGGGATGGAGAGGAGGAGGGTAACACTAGACATTGAAGGGATGGAGAGGAGGAGGGTAACACTAGATGTCTCATTGTAGGGGTGGAGAGGAGGAGGGTAACACTAGACATTGAAGGGATGGAGAGGAGGAGGGAAACACTAGATGTCTCATTGTAGGGATGGAGAGGAGGAGGGTAACACTAGATGTCTCATTGTAGGGATGGAGAGGAGGAGGGTAACACTAGACATTGAAGGGATGGAGAGGAGGGTAACACTAGACATTGTAGGGATGGAGAGGAGGAGGGTAACACTAGACATTGAAGGGATGGAGAGGAGGAGGGTAACACTAGATGTCTCATTGTAAGGATGGAGAGGAGGAGGGTAACACTAGACATTGAAGGGATGGAGAGGAGGAGGGTAACACTAGATGTCTCATTGTAGGGATGGAGAGGAGGAGGGTAAACTAGATGTCTCGTTGTAGGGATGGAGAGGAGAAGAGTAACACTAGATGTCTCATTGTAGGGATGGAGAGGAGGAGGGTAACACTAGACATTGAAGGGATGGAGAGGAGGGTAACACTAGATGTCTCATTGTAGGGATGGAGAGGAGGAGGGTAAAACTAGATGTCTCGTTGTAGGGATGGGGAGGAGGAAGGTAACACTAGACATTGTAGGGATGGAGAGGAGGAGGGTAACACTAGATGTCTCATTGTAGGGATGGAGAGGAGGAGGGTAACACTAGACATTGTAGGGATGGAGTGGAGGAGGGTAACACTAGACATTGAAGGGATGGAGAGGACGAGGGTAACACTAGACGTCTCATTGTAGGGATGGAGAGGAGGAGGGTAACACTACACATTGAAGGGATGGAGAGGAGGAGGGTAACACTAGATGTCTCATTGTAGGGATGGAGAGGAGGAGGGTAACACTAGATGTCTCATTGTAGGGATGGAGAGGAGGAGGGTAACACTAGACATTGAAGGGATGGAGAGGAGGAGGGTAACACTAGATGTCTCGTTGTAGGGATGGAGAGGAGGAGGGTAAAACTAGATGTCTCGTTGTAGGGATGGAGAGGAGGAGGGTAACACTAGATGTCTCATTGTAGGGATGGAGAGGAGGAGGGTAACACTAGACATTGAAGGGATGGAGAGGAGGAGGGTAACACTAGACATTGAAGGGATGGAGAGGAGGAGGGTAACACTAGATGTCTCATTGTAGGGATGGAGAGGAGGAGGGTAACACTAGACATTGAAGGGATGGAGAGGAGGAGGGAAACACTAGATGTCTCATTGTAGGGATGGAGAGGAGGAGGGTAACACTAGATGTCTCATTGTAGGGATGGAGAGGAGGAGGGTAACACTAGACATTGAAGGGATGGAGAGGAGGAGGGTAACACTAGACATTGTAGGGATGGAGAGGAGGAGGGTAACACTAGACATTGAAGGGATGGAGAGGAGGAGGGTAACACTAGATGTCTCATTGTAAGGATGGAGAGGAGGAGGGTAACACTAGACATTGAAGGGATGGAGAGGAGGAGGGTAACACTAGATGTCTCATTGTAGGGATGGAGAGGAGGAGGGTAAAACTAGATGTCTCGTTGTAGGGATGGAGAGGAGAAGAGTAACACTAGATGTCTCATTGTAGGGATGGAGAGGAGGAGGGTAACACTAGACATTGAAGGGATGGAGAGGAGGGTAACACTAGATGTCTCATTGTAGGGATGGAGAGGAGGAGGGTAAAACTAGATGTCTCGTTGTAGGGATGGGGAGGAGGAAGGTAACACTAGACATTGTAGGGATGGAGAGGAGGAGGGTAACACTAGATGTCTCATTGTAGGGATGGAGAGGAGGAGGGTAACACTAGACATTGTAGGGATGGAGTGGAGGAGGGTAACACTAGACATTGAAGGGATGGAGAGGACGAGGGTAACACTAGACGTCTCATTGTAGGGATGGAGAGGAGGAGGGTAACACTACACATTGAAGGGATGGAGAGGAGGAGGGTAACACTAGATGTCTCATTGTAGGGATGGAGAGGAGGAGGGTAACACTAGATGTCTCATTGTAGGGATGGAGAGGAGGAGGGTAACACTAGACATTGAAGGGATGGAGAGGAGGAGGGTAACACTAGATGTCTCGTTGTAGGGATGGAGAGGAGGAGGGTAAAACTAGACATTGTAGGGATGGAGAGGAGGAGGGTAACACTAGACATTGTAGGGATGGAGAGGAGGAGGGTAACACTAGACATTGTAGGGATGGAGAGGAGGAGGGTAACACTAGACATTGAAGGGATGGAGAGGAGGAGGGAAACACTAGATGTCTCATTGTAGGGATGGAGAGGAGGAGGGTAACACTAGATGTCTCATTGTAGGGATGGAGAGGAGGAGGGTAACACTAGACATTGAAGGGATGGAGAGGAGGAGGGTAACACTAGACATTGTAGGGATGGAGATGAGGAGGGTAACACTAGACATTGAAGGGATGGAGAGGAGGAGGGTAACACTAGATGTCTCATTGTAAGGATGGAGAGGAGGAGGGTAACACTAGACATTGAAGGGATGGAGAGGAGGAGGGTAACACTAGATGTCTCATTGTAGGGATGGAGAGGAGGAGGGTAAACTAGATGTCTCGTTGTAGGGATGGAGAGGAGAAGGGTAACACTAGATGTCTCATTGTAGGGATGGAGAGGAGGAGGGTAACACTAGACATTGAAGGGATGGAGAGGAGGGTAACACTAGATGTCTCATTGTAGGGATGGAGAGGAGGAGGGTAAAACTAGATGTCTCGTTGTAGGGATGGAGAGGAGGAAGGTAACACTAGACATTGTAGGGATGGAGAGGAGGAGGGTAACACTAGATGTCTCATTGTAGGGATGGAGAGGAGGAGGGTAACACTAGACATTGTAGGGATGGAGTGGAGGAGGGTAACACTAGACATTGAAGGGATGGAGAGGACGAGGGTAACACTAGATGTCTCATTGTAGGGATGGAGAGGAGGAGGGTAACACTAGACATTGAAGGGATGGAGAGGAGGAGGGTAACACTAGATGTCTCATTGTAGGGATGGAGAGGAGGAGGGTAACACTAGATGTCTCATTGTAGGGATGGAGAGGAGGAGGGTAACACTAGACATTGAAGGGATGGAGAGGAGGAGGGTAACACTAGATGTCTCGTTGTAGGGATGGAGAGGAGGAGGGTAAAACTAGATGTCTCGTTGTAGGGATGGAGAGGAGGAGGGTAACACTAGACATTGTAGGGATGGAGAGGAGGAGGGTAACACTAGACATTGTAGGGATGGAGAGGAGGAGGGTAACACTAGACATTGTAGGGATGGAGAGGAGGAGGGTAACACTAGACATTGTAGGGATGGAGAGGAGGAGGGTAACACTAGATGTCTCATTGTAGGGGTGGAGAGGAGGAGGGTACCACTAGACATTGTAGGGATGGAGAGGAGGAGGGTAACACTAGACATTGTAGGGATGGAGAGGAGGAGGGTAACACTAGACATTGAAGGGATGGAGAGGAGGAGGGTAACACTAGACATTGAAGGGATGGAGAGGAGGAGGGTAACACTAGACATTGTAGGGATGGAGAGGAGGAGGGTAACACTAGACATTGTAGGAATGGAGAGGAGGAGGGTAACACTAGACATTGTAGGGATGGAGAGGAGGAGGGTAACACTAGATGTCTCATTGTAGGAATGGAGAGGAGGAGGGTAACACTAGACATTGTAGGGATGGAGAGAGGAGGGTAACACTAGATGTCTCATTGTAGGGATGGAGAGGAGGAGGGTAACACTAGACATTGTAGGGATGGAGTGGAGGAGGGTAACACTAGATGTCTCATTGTAGGGATGGAGAGGAGGAGGGTAACACTAGACATTGAAGGGATGGAGAGGAGGAGGGTAAACACTAGACATTGAAGGGATGGAGAGGAGGAGGGTAACACTAGACATTGAAGGGATGGAGAGGAGGAGGGTAACACTAGATGTCTCATTGTAGGGATGGAGAGGAGGAGGGTAACACTAGACATTGAAGGGATGGAGAGGAGGAGGGTAACACTAGATGTCTCATTGTAGGGATGGAGAGGAGGAGGGTAACACTAGATGTCTCATTGTAGGGATGGAGAGGAGGAGGGTAACACTAGACATTGAAGGGATGGAGAGGAGGAGGTTAACACTAGATGTCTCATTGTAGGGATGGAGAGGAGGAGGGTAACACTAGACATTGTAGGGATGGAGAGGAGGAGGGTAACACTAGACATTGTAGGGATGGAGAGGAGGAGGGTAACACTAGACATTGTAGGGATGGAGAGGAGGAGGGTAACACTAGACATTGTAGGGATGGAGAGGAGGAGGGTAACACTAGACATTGAAGGGATGGAGAGGAGGAGGGTAACACTAGATGTCTCATTGTAGGGATGGAGAGGAGGAGGGTAACACTAGACATTGTAGGGATGGAGAGGAGGAGGGTAACACTAGACATTGAAGGGATGGAGAGGAGGGTAACACTAGATGTCTCATTGTAGGGATGGAGAGGAGGAGGGTAAAACTAGATGTCTCGTTGTAGGGATGGAGAGGAGGAAGGTAACACTAGACATTGTAGGGATGGAGTGGAGGAGGGTAACACTAGACATTGAAGGGATGGAGAGGACGAGGGTAACACTAGATGTCTCATTGTAGGGATGGAGAGGAGGAGGGTAACACTAGACATTGAAGGGATGGAGAGGAGGAGGGTAACACTAGATGTCTCATTGTAGGGATGGAGAGGAGGAGGGTAACACTAGATGTCTCATTGTAGGGATGGAGAGGAGGAGGGTAACACTAGACATTGAAGGGATGGAGAGGAGGAGGGTAACACTAGATGTCTCGTTGTAGGGATGGAGAGGAGGAGGGTAAAACTAGATGTCTCGTTGTAGGGATGGAGAGGAGGAGGGTAACACTAGACATTGTAGGGATGGAGAGGAGGAGGGTAACACTAGACATTGTAGGGATGGAGAGGAGGAGGGTAACACTAGACATTGTAGGGATGGAGAGGAGGAGGGTAACACTAGACATTGTAGGATGGAGAGGAGGAGGGTAACACTAGACATTGTAGGAATGGAGAGGAGGAGGGTAACACTAGACATTGTAGGGATGGAGAGCAGGAGGGTAACACTAGACATTGTAGGGATGGAGAGGAGGAGGGTAACACTAGATGTCTCATTGTAGGAATGGAGAGGAGGAGGGTAACACTAGACATTGTAGGGATGGAGAGGAGGAGGGTAACACTAGATGTCTCATTGTAGGGATGGAGAGGAGGAGGGTAACACTAGACATTGAAGGGATGGAGAGGAGGAGGGTAACACTAGATGTCTCATTGTAGGGATGGAGAGGAGGAGGGTAAAACTAGATGTCTCGTTGTAGGGATGGAGAGGAGAAGGGTAACACTAGATGTCTCATTGTAGGGATGGAGAGGAGGAGGGTAACACTAGACATTGAAGGGATGGAGAGGAGGGTAACACTAAATGTCTCATTGTAGGGATGGAGAGGAGGAGGGTAAAACTAGATGTCTCGTTGTAGGGATGGAGAGGAGGAAGGTAACACTAGACATTGTAGGGATGGAGTGGAGGAGGGTAACACTAGATATTGAAGGGATGGAGAGGACGAGGGTAACACTAGATGTCTCATTGTAGGGATGGAGAGGAGGAGGGTAACACTAGACATTGAAGGGATGGAGAGGAGGAGGGTAACACTAGATGTCTCATTGTAGGGATGGAGAGGAGGAGGGTAACACTAGATGTCTCATTGTAGGGATGGAGAGGAGGAGGGTAACACTAGACATTGAAGGGATGGAGAGGAGGAGGGTAACACTAGATGTCTCGTTGTAGGGATGGAGAGGAGGAGGGTAAAACTAGATGTCTCGTTGTAGGGATGGAGAGGAGGAGGGTAACACTAGACATTGTAGGGATGGAGAGGAGGAGGGTAACACTAGACATTGTAGGGATGGAGAGGAGGAGGGTAACACTAGACATTGTAGGGATGGAGAGGAGGAGGGTAACACTAGACATTGTAGGGATGGAGAGGAGGAGGGTAACACTAGATGTCTCATTGTAGGGGTGGAGAGGAGGAGGGTAACACTAGACATTGTAGGGATGGAGAGGAGGAGGGTAACACTAGACATTGAAGGGATGGAGAGGAGGAGGGTAACACTAGACATTGAAGGGATGGAGAGGAGGAGGGTAACACTAGACATTGTAGGGATGGAGAGGAGGAGGGTAACACTAGACATTGTAGGAATGGAGAGGAGGAGGGTAACACTAGACATTGTAGGGATGGAGAGCAGGAGGGTAACACTAGACATTGTAGGGATGGAGAGGAGGAGGGTAACACTAGATGTCTCATTGTAGGAATGGAGAGGAGGAGGGTAACACTAGACATTGTAGGGATGGAGAGGAGGAGGGTAACACTAGATGTCTCATTGTAGGGATGGAGAGGAGGAGGGTAACACTAGACATTGAAGGGATGGAGAGGAGGAGGGTAACACTAGATGTCTCATTGTAGGGATGGAGAGGAGGAGGGTAAAACTAGATGTCTCGTTGTAGGGATGGAGAGGAGAAGGGTAACACTAGATGTCTCATTGTAGGGATGGAGAGGAGGAGGGTAACACTAGACATTGAAGGATGGAGAGGAGGGTAACACTAAATGTCTCATTGTAGGGATGGAGAGGAGGAGGGTAAAACTAGATGTCTCGTTGTAGGGATGGAGAGGAGGAAGGTAACACTAGACATTGTAGGGATGGAGTGGAGGAGGGTAACACTAGATATTGAAGGGATGGAGAGGACGAGGGTAACACTAGATGTCT
Organism: Oncorhynchus kisutch; assembly: GCF_002021735.2. Taxonomy (NCBI): domain Eukaryota; kingdom Metazoa; phylum Chordata; class Actinopteri; order Salmoniformes; family Salmonidae; genus Oncorhynchus; species Oncorhynchus kisutch. Next base: position 11,089,895 of record NC_034189.2, on the reverse strand, counting down.
CATTGTAGGGATGGAGAGGAGGAGGGTAACACTAGACATTGAAGGGATGGAGAGGAGGAGGGTAACACTAGATGTCTCATTGTAGGGATGGAGAGGAGGAGGGTAACACTAGATGTCTCATTGTAGGGATGGAGAGGAGGAGGGTAACACTAGACATTGAAGGGATGGAGAGGAGGAGGGTAACACTAGATGTCTCATTGTAGGGATGGAGAGGAGGAGGGTAACACTAGACATTGTAGGGATGGAGAGGAGGAGGGTAACACTAGACATTGTAGGGATGGAGAGGAGGAGGGTAACACTAGACATTGTAGGGATGGAGAGGAGGAGGGTAACACTAGACATTGTAGGGATGGAGAGGAGGAGGGTAACACTAGACATTGAAGGGATGGAGAGGAGGAGGGTAACACTAGATGTCTCATTGTAGGGATGGAGAGGAGGAGGGTAACACTAGACATTGTAGGGATGGAGAGGAGGAGGGTAACACTAGACATTGAAGGGATGGAGAGGAGGGTAACACTAGATGTCTCATTGTAGGGATGGAGAGGAGGAGGGTAAAACTAGATGTCTCGTTGTAGGGATGGAGAGGAGGAAGGTAACACTAGACATTGTAGGGATGGAGAGGAGGAGGGTAACACTAGACATTGTAGGGATGGAGAGGAGGAGGGTAACACTAGACATTGTAGGGATGGAGAGGAGGAGGGTAACACTAGACATTGAAGGATGGAGAGGAGGAGGGTAACACTAGATGTCTCATTGTAGGGATGGAGAGGAGGAGGGTAACACTAGACATTGTAGGGATGGAGAGGAGGAGGGTAACACTAGACATTGAAGGGATGGAGAGGAGGGTAACACTAGATGTCTCATTGTAGGGATGGAGAGGAGCGAGGGTAAAACTAGATGTCTCGTTGTAGGGATGGAGAGGAGGAAGGTAACACTAGACATTGTAGGGATGGAGTGGAGGAGGGTAACACTAGACATTGAAGGGATGGAGAGGACGAGGGTAACACTAGATGTCTCATTGTAGGATGGAGAGGAGGAGGGTAACACTAGACATTGAAGGGATGGAGAGGAGGAGGGTAACACTAGATGTCTCATTGTAGGGATGGAGAGGAGGAGGGTAACACTAGATGTCTCATTGTAGTGGATGGAGAGGAGGAGGGGTAACACTAGACATTGAAGGGATGGAGAGGAGGAGGGTAACACTAGATGTCTCGTTGTAGGGATGGAGAGGAGGAGGGTAAAACTAGATGTCTCGTTGTAGGGATGGAGAGGAGGAGGGTAACACTAGACATTGTAGGGATGGAGAGGAGGAGGTAACACTAGACATTGTAGGGATGGAGAGGAGGAGGGTAACACTAGACATTGTAGGGATGGAGAGGAGGAGGGTAACACTAGACATTGTAGGGATGGAGAGGAGGAGGGTAACACTAGATGTCTCATTGTAGGGGTGGAGAGGAGGAGGGTAACACTAGACATTGTAGGGATGGAGAGGAGGAGGGTAACACTAGACATTGTAGGGATGGAGAGGAGGAGGGTAACACTAGACATTGAAGGATGGAGAGGAGGAGGGTAACACTAGACATTGAAGGGATGGAGAGGAGGAGGGTAACACTAGACATTGTAGGGATGGAGAGGAGGAGGGTAACACTAGACATTGTAGGAATGGAGAGGAGGAGGGTAACACTAGACATTGTAGGGATGGAGAGCAGGAGGGTAACACTAGACATTGTAGGGATGGAGAGGAGGAGGGTAACACTAGATGTCTCATTGTAGGAATGGAGAGGAGGAGGGTAACACTAGACATTGTAGGGATGGAGAGGAGGAGGGTAACACTAGATGTCTCATTGTAGGGATGGAGAGGAGGAGGGTAACACTAGACATTGAAGGGATGGAGAGGAGGAGGGTAACACTAGATGTCTCATTGTAGGGATGGAGAGGAGGAGGGTAAAACTAGATGTCTCGTTGTAGGGATGGAGAGGAGAAGGGTAACACTAGATGTCTCATTGTAGGGATGGAGAGGAGGAGGGTAACACTAGACATTGAAGGGATGGAGAGGAGGGTAACACTAAATGTCTCATTGTAGGGATGGAGAGGAGGAGGGTAAAACTAGATGTCTCGTTGTAGGGATGGAGAGGAGGAAGGTAACACTAGACATTGTAGGGATGGAGTGGAGGAGGGTAACACTAGATATTGAAGGGATGGAGAGGACGAGGGTAACACTAGATGTCTCATTGTAGGGATGGAGAGGAGGAGGGTAACACTAGACATTGAAGGGATGGAGAGGAGGAGGGTAACACTAGATGTCTCATTGTAGGGATGGAGAGGAGGAGGGTAACACTAGATGTCTCATTGTAGGGATGGAGAGGAGGAGGGTAACACTAGACATTGAAGGGATGGAGAGGAGGAGGGTAACACTAGATGTCTCGTTGTAGGGATGGAGAGGAGGAGGGTAAAACTAGATGTCTCGTTGTAGGGATGGAGAGGAGGAGGGTAACACTAGACATTGTAGGGATGGAGAGGAGGAGGGTAACACTAGACATTGTAGGGATGGAGAGGAGGAGGGTAACACTAGACATTGTAGGGATGGAGAGGAGGAGGGTAAAACTAGATGTCTCGTTGTAGGGATGGAGAGGAGGAGGGTAACACTAGACATTGTAGGGATGGAGAGGAGGAGGGGTAACACTAGACATTGTAGGGATGGAGAGGAGGAGGGTAATACTAGACATTGAAGGGATGGAGAGGAGGGTAACACTAAATGTCTCATTGTAGGGATGGAGAGGAGGAGGGTAAAACTAGATGTCTCGTTGTAGGGATGGAGAGGAGGAAGGTAACACTAGACATTGTAGGGATGGAGTGGAGGAGGGTAACACTAGATATTGAAGGGATGGAGAGGACGAGGGTAACACTAGATGTCTCATTGTAGGGATGGAGAGGAGGAGGGTAACACTAGACATTGAAGGGATGGAGAGGAGGAGGGTAACACTAGATGTCTCATTGTAGGGATGGAGAGGAGGAGGGTAACACTAGATGTCTCATTGTAGGGATGGAGAGGAGGAGGGTAACACTAGACATTGAAGGGATGGAGAGGAGAGGGTAACACTAGATGTCTCGTTGTAGGGATGGAGAGGAGGAGGGTAAAACTAGATGTCTCGTTGTAGGGATGGAGAGGAGGAGGGTAACACTAGACATTGTAGGGATGGAGAGGAGGGAGGGTAACACTAGACATTGTAGGGATGGAGAGGAGGAGGGTAACACTAGACATTTGTAGGGATGGAGAGGAGGAGGGTAACACTAGACATTGTAGGATGGAGAGGAGGAGGGTAACACTAGATGTCTCATTGTAGGGGTGGAGAGGAGGAGGGTAACACTAGACATTGTAGGGATGGAGAGGAGGAGGGTAACACTAGACATTGAAGGGATGGAGAGGAGGAGGGTAACACTAGACATTGAAGGGATGGAGAGGAGGAGGGTAACACTAGACATTGTAGGGATGGAGAGGAGGAGGTAACACTAGACATTGTAGGAATGGAGAGGGGAGGGTAACACTAGACATTGTAGGGATGGAGAGCAGGAGGGTAACACTAGACATTGTAGGGATGGAGAGGAGGAGGGTACACTAGATGTCTCATTGTAGGAATGGAGAGGAGGAGGGTAACACTAGACATTGTAGGGATGGAGAGGAGGAGGGTAACACTAGATGTCTCATTGTAGGGATGGAGAGGAGGAGGGTAACACTAGACATTGAAGGGATGGAGAGGAGGAGGGTAACACTAGATGTCTCATGTAGGGATGGAGAGGAGGAGGTAAAACTAGATGTCTCGTTGTAGGGATGGAGAGGAGAAGCGGAACACTAGATGTCTCATTGTAGGGATGGAGAGGAGGAGGGTAACACTAGGACATTGAAGGGATGGAGAGGAGGGTAACACTAAATGTCTCATTGTAGGGATGGAGAGGAGGAGGGTAAACTAGATTGTCTCGTTGTAGGGATGGAGAGGAGGAAGGTAACACTAGACATTGTAGGGATGGAGTGGAGGAGGGTAACACTAGATATTGAAGGGATGGAGAGGACGAGCGGTAACACTAGATGTCTCATTGTAGGGATGGAGAGGAGGAGGTAACACTAGACATTGAAGGGATGGCAGAGGAGGAGCGGTAACACTAGATGTCTCATTGTAGGGATGGAGAGAGGAGGGTAACACTAGATGTCTCATTGTAGGGTGGAGAGGAGGAGGGTACACTAGACATTGAAGGGATGGAGAGGAGGAGGGTAACACTAGATGTCTCGTTGTAGGGATGGAGAGGAGGAGGGTTAAACTAGATGTCTCGTTGTAGGGATGGAGAGGAGGAGCGGTAACACTAGACATTGTAGGGATGGAGAGGAGGAGGGTAACACTAGACATTGTAGGGATGGAGAGGAGGAGGGTAACACTAGACATTGTAGGGATGGAGCAGGAGGAGCGGTAACACTAGACATTGTAAGGGATGGAGAGGAGGAGGGTAACACTAGATGTCTCATTGTAGGGGTGGAGAGGAGGAGGTAAACACTAGACATTTGTAAGGGATGGAGAGGAGGAGGGTAACACTAGACATTGTAGGGATGGAGAGGAGGAGGGTAACACTAGACATTGTAGGGATGGAGTGGAGGAGGGTAACACTAGATGTCTCATTGTAGGGATGGAGAGGAGGAGGGTAACACTAGACATTGAAGGGATGGAGAGGAGGAGGGTAACACTAGATGTCTCATTGTAGGGATGGAGAGGAGGAGGGTAACACTAGACATTGAAGGGATGGAGAGGAGGAGGGTAACACTAGATGTCTCATTGTAGGGATGGAGAGGAGGAGGGTAACACTAGACATTGAAGGGATGGAGAGGAGGAGGGTAACACTAGACATTGAAGGGATGGAGAGGAGGAGGGTAACACTAGACATTGAAGGGATGGAGAGGAGGAGGGTAACACTAGATGTCTCATTGTAGGGATGGAGAGGAGGAGGGTAACACTAGACATTGAAGGGATGGAGAGGAGGAGGGTAACACTAGATGTTCTCATTGTAGGGATGGAGAGGAGGGAGGTAACACTAGATGTCTCATTTTGAAGGGATGGAGAGGAGGGAGGGTAACACTAGACATTGAAGGGATGGGAGGGGGGAGGGTAACCACTAGACATGAAGGGATGGAAGAGGAGAGGGTAACACTACGATGTCTCATGTAGGGATGGAGGAGGAGGCGGGTAACACTAGGACATTGAAGGGTGGAAGGCGGGAGGGTAACACCTAGATGTCTCAATTGTAGGCGAGGGAGAGGGGAGGGTAACACTAGATGTCTCATGGTAGGGATGGAGAGGAGGAGGGTAACACTAGACATTGAAGGGATGGAGAGGAGGAGGGTAACACTAGATGTCTCATTGTAGGGATGGAGAGGAGGAGGGTAACACTAGACATTGTAGGGATGGAGAGGAGGAGCGGTAACACTAGACATTGTAGGGATGGAGAGGAGGAGGGTAACACTAGACATTGTAGGGATGGAGAGGAGGAGGTAACACTAGACATTGTAGGATGGAGAGGAGGAGGGTAACACTAGACATTGTAGGGATGGAGAGGAGGAGGGTAACACTAGATGGTTAGCACTAGATGTCTCATTGTAGGGATGGAGAGGGTAGGAGGGTACACTAGACATTTGTAGGGATGGAGAGGAGGAGGGTAACACTAGACATTGAAGGGATGGAGAGGAGGAGGGTAACACTAGATGTCTCATTGTAGGGATGGAGAGGAGGAGGGTAACACTAGACATTGAAGGGATGGAGAGGAGGAGGGTAACACTAGATGTCTCATTGTAGGGATGGAGAGGAGGAGGGTAACACTAGACATTGGAGGGATGGAGAGGAGGAGGGTAACACTAGACAATTGAAGGGATGGAGAGGAGGAGTGGTAACACTAGACATTGAAGGGATGGAGAGGAGGAGGGTAACACTAGATGTCTCATTGTAGGATGGAGAGGAGGAGGGTAACACTAGACATTGAAGGGATGGAGAGGAGGAGGGTAACACTAGATGTCTCATTGTAGGGATGGAGAGGAGGAGGGTAACACTAGATGTCTCATTGTAGGGATGGAGAGGAGGAGGGTAACACTAGACATTGTAGGGATGGAGAGGAGGAGGGTAACACTAGATGTCTCATTGTAGGGATGGAGAGGAGGAGGGTAACACTAGACATTGTAGGGATGGAGAGGAGGAGGGTAACACTAGACATTGTAGGGATGGAGAGGAGGAGGGTAACACTAGACATTGTAGGGATGGAGAGGAGGAGGGTAACACTAGACATTGTAGGGATGGAGAGGAGGAGGGTAACACTAGACATTGTAGGGATGGAGAGGAGGAGGGTAACACTAGACATTGAAGGGATGGAGAGGAGGAGGGTAACACTAGATGTCTCATTGTAGGGATGGAGAGGAGGAGGGTAACACTAGACATTGTAGGGATGGAGAGGAGGAGGGTAACACTAGACATTGAAGGGATGGAGAGGAGGAGGGTAACACTAGATGTCTCATTGTAGGGATGGAGAGGAGGAGGGTAACACTAGACATTGAAGGGATGGAGAGGAGGAGGGTAACACTAGATGTCTCATTGTAGGGATGGAGAGGAGGAGGGTAACACTAGATGTCTCATTGTAGGGATGGAGAGGAGGAGGGTAACACTAGACATTGAAGGGATGGAGAGGAGGAGGGTAACACTAGATGTCTCATTGTAGGGATGGAGAGGAGGAGGGTAACACTAGATGTCTCGTTGTAGGGATGGAGAGGAGGAGGGTAACACTAGACATTGTAGGGATGGAGAGGAGGAGGGTAACACTAGATGTCTCATTGTAGGGATGGAGAGGAGGAGGGTAACACTAGACATTGTAGGGATGGAGTGGAGGAGGGTAACACTAGATGTCTCATTGTAGGGATGGAGAGGAGGAGGGTAACACTAGACATTGTAGGGATGGAGAGGAGGAGGGTAACACTAGACATTGAAGGGATGGAGAGGAGGAGGGTAACACTAGATGTCTCATTGTAGGGATGGAGAGGAGGAGGGTAACACTAGATGTCTCATTGTAGGGATGGAGAGGAGGAGGGTAACACTAGACATTGTAGGGATGGAGAGGAGGAGGGTAACACTAGATGTCTCATTGTAGGGATGGAGAGGAGGAGGGTAACACTAGACATTGTAGGGATGGAGAGGAGGAGGGTAACACTAGATGTCTCATTGTAGGGATGGAGAGGAGGAGGGTAACACTAGACATTGAGGGATGGAGAGGAGGAGGGTAACACTAGACATTGTAGGGATGGAGAGGAGGAGGGTAACACTAGACATTGAAGGGATGGAGAGGAGGAGGGTAACACTAGATGTCTCATTGTAGGGATGGAGAGGAGGAGGGTAACACTAGACATTGAAGGGATGGAGAGGAGGAGGGTAACACTAGATGTCTCATTGTAGGGATGGAGAGGAGGAGGGTAACACTAGATGTCTCATTGTAGGGATGGAGAGGAGGAGGGTAACACTAGACATTGAAGGGATGGAGAGGAGGAGGGTAACACTAGATGTCTCATTGTAGGGATGGAGAGGAGGAGGGTAACACTAGACATTGTAGGGATGGAGAGGAGGAGGGTAACACTAGACATTGTAGGGATGGAGAGGAGGAGGGTAACACTAGACATTGTAGGGATGGAGAGGAGGAGGGTAACACTAGACATTGTAGGGATGGAGAGGAGGAGGGTAACACTAGATGTCTCATTGTAGGGATGGAGAGGAGGAGGTTAACACTAGACATTGTAGGGATGGAGAGGAGGAGGGTAACACTAGATGTCTCATTGTAGGGATGGAGAGGAGGAGGGTAACACTAGACATTGAAGGGATGGAGAGGAGGAGGGTAACACTAGACATTGTAGGGATGGAGAGGAGGAGGGTAACACTAGACATTGTAGGGATGGAGAGGAGGAGGGTAACACTAGACATTGTAGGGATGGAGAGGAGGAGGGTAACACTAGACATTGTAGGGATGGAGAGGAGGAGGGTAACACTAGACTCATTGTAGGGATGGAGAGGAGGAGGGTAACACTAGATGTCTCATTGTAGGGATGGAGAGGAGGAGGGTAACACTAGATGTCTCATTGTAGGGATGGAGAGGAGGAGGGTAACACTAGACATTGTAGGGATGGAGAGGAGGAGGGTAACACTAGACATTGTAGGGATGGAGAGGAGGAGGGTAACACTAGATGTCTCATTGTAGGGATGGAGAGGAGGAGGGTAACACTAGACATTGTAGGGATGGAGAGGAGGAGGGTAACACTAGACATTGTAGGGATGGAGAGGAGGAGGGTAACACTAGACATTGTAGGGATGGAGAGGAGGAGGGTAACACTAGATGTCTCATTGTAGGGATGGAGAGGAGGAGGGTAACACTAGACATTGTAGGGATGGAGAGGAGGAGGGTAACACTAGATGTCTCATTGTAGGGATGGAGAGGAGGAGGGTAACACTAGACATTGTAGGGATGGAGAGGAGGAGGGTAACACTAGACATTGAAGGGATGGAGAGGAGGAGGGTAACACTAGACATTGTAGGGATGGAGAGGAGGAGGGTAACACTAGATGTCTCATTGTAGGGATGGAGAGGAGGAGGGTAACACTAGACATTGTAGGGATGGAGAGGAGGAGGGTAACACTAGATGTCTCATTGTAGGGATGGAGAGGAGGAGGGTAACACTAGACATTGTAGGGATGGAGAGGAGGAGGGTAACACTAGATGTCTCATTGTAGGGATGGAGAGGAGGAGGGTAACACTAGACATTGTAGGGATGGAGAGGAGGAGGGTAACACTAGACATTGTAGGGATGGAGAGGAGGAGGGTAACACTAGACATTGAAGGGATGGAGAGGAGGAGGGTAACACTAGACATTGTAGTAGGGATGGAGAGGAGGAGGGTAACACTAGACATTGTAGGGATGGAGAGGAGGAGGGTAACACTAGACATCTGTAGGGATGGAGAGGAGGAGGGTAACACTAGACATTGTAGGGATGGAGAGGAGGAGGGTAACACTAGACATTGTAGGGATGGAGAGGAGGAGGGTAACACTAGATGTCTCATTGTAGGGATGGAGAGGAGGAGGGTAACACTAGACATTGTAGGGATGGAGAGGAGGAGGGTAACACTAGACATTGTAGGGATGGAGAGGAGGAGGGTAACACTAGACATTGTAGGGATGGAGAGGAGGAGGGTACCACTAGACTTGTAGGATGGAGAGGAGGAGGGTAACACTAGACATTGTAGGGATTGGAGAGGAGGAGGGTAACACTAGACCATTGTAGGGATGGAGAGGAGGAGGGTGGTAACACTAGATGTCTCATTGTAGGGGTGGAGGAGGAGGAGGGTAACACTAACATTGTAGGGATGGAGAGGAGGAGGGGTGGTAACACTAGACCTTGTAGGGATGGAGAGGAGGAGGGTAACACTAGACATTGTAGGGATGGAGTGGAGGAGGGTAACACTAGATGTCTCATTGTAGGGATGGAGAGGAGGAGGGTAAACACTAGACATTGAATGGATGGACGAGGAGGAGGGTAACACTAGATGTCTCATTGTAGGGATGGAGAGGAGGAGGGTAACACTAGACATTGAAGGGATGGAGAGGAGGAGGGGTAACACTAGATGTCTCATTGTAGGGATGGAGAGGAGGAGGGTAACACTAGATGTCTCATTGTAGGGATGGAGAGGAGGAGGGTAACACTAGACATTGAAGGGATGGAGAGGAGGAGGGTAACACTAGATGGTCTCGTTGTAGGGATGGAGAGGAGGAGGGTAAAACTAGATGTCTCGTTGTAGGGATGGAGAGGAGGAGGGTAACACTAGACATTGTAGGGATGGAGAGGAGGAGGGTAACACTAGACATTGTAGGGATGGAGAGGAGGAGGGTAACACTAGACATTGTAGGGATGGAGAGGAGGAGGGTAAAACTAGATGTCTCGTTGTAGGGATGGAGAGGAGGAGGGTAACACTAGACATTGTAGGGATGGAGAGGAGGAGGGTAACACTAGACATTGTAGGGATGGAGAGGAGGAGGGTAATACTAGACATTGAAGGGATGGAGAGGAGTGGTAACACTAAATGTCTCATTGTAGGGATGGAGAGGAGGAGGGTAAAACTAGATGTCTCGTTGTAGGGATGGAGAGGAGGAGGTAACACTAGACATTGTAGGGATGGAGTGGAGGAGGGTAACACTAAGATATTGAAGGGATGGAGAGGACGAGGGTAACACTAGATGTCTCATTGTAGGGATGGAGAGGAGGAGGGTAACACTAGACATTGAAGGGATGGAGAGAAGGAGGGTAACACTAGATGTCTCATTGTAGGGATGGAGAGGAGGAGGGTAACACTAGATGTCTCATTGTAGGGATGGAGAGAGGAGGAGGGTAACACTAGACATTGAAGGGATGGAGAGGAGGAGGGTAACACTAGATGTCTCGTTGTAGGGATGGAGAGGAGGAGGGTTAAAACTAGATGTCTCGTTGTAGGGATGGAGAGGAGGAGGGTAACACTAGACATTGTAGGGATGGAGAGGAGGAGGGTAACACTAGACATTGTAGGGATGGAGAGGAGGAGGGTAACACTAGACATTGTAGGGATGGAGAGGAGGAGGGTAACACTAGACATTGTAGGGATGGAGAGGAGGAGGGTAACACTAGATGTCTCATTGTAGGGGTGGAGAGGAGGAGGGTAACACTAGACATTGTAGGGATGGAGAGGAGGAGGGTAACACTAGACATTGAAGGGATGGAGAGGCGGAGGGTAACACTAGACATTGAAGGGATGGAGAGGCGGAGGGGTAACACTAGACATTGTAGGGATGGAGAGGAGGAGGGTAACACTAGACATTGTAGGAATGGAGAGGAGGAGGGTAACACTAGACATTGTAGGGATGGAGAGCAGGAGGGTAACACTAGACATTGTAGGGATGGAGAGGAGGAGGGTAACACTAGATGTCTCATTGTAGGAATGGAGAGGAGGAGGGTAACACTAGACATTGTAGGGATGGAGAGGAGGAGGGGTAACACTAGATGTCTCATTGTAGGGATGGAGAGGGAGGGAGGGGTAACACTAGACATTGAAGGGATGGAGATGAGGAGGGGTAACACTAGATGTCTCATTGTAGGGATGGAGAGGAGGAGGGTAAACTAGATGTCTCGTTGTAGGGATGGAGAGGAGAAGGGTAACACTAGATGTCTCATTGTAGGGATGGAGAGGAGGAGGGTAACACTAGATGTCTCGTTGTAGGGATGGAGAGGAGGAAGGTAACACTAGACATTGTAGGGATGGAGTGGAGGAGGGTAACACTAGATATTGAAGGGATGGAGAGGACGAGGGTAACACTAGATGTTCTCATTGTAGGGATGGAGAGGAGGAGGGTAACACTAGACATTGAAGGGATGGAGAGGAGGAGGGTAACACTAGATGTCTCATTGTAGGGATGGAGAGGAGGAGGGTAACACTAGATGTCTCATTGTAGGGATGGAGAGGAGGAGGGTAACACTAGACATTGAAGGGATGGAGAGGAGGAGGGTAACACTAGATGTCTCGTTGTAGGGATGGAGAGGAGGAGGGTAAAACTAGATGTCTCGTTTGTAGGGATGGAGAGGAGGAGGGTAACACTAGACATTGTAGGGATGGAGAGGAGGAGGGGTAACACTAGACATTGTAGGGATGGAGAGGAGGAGGGGTAACACTAGACATTGTAGGATGGAGAGGAGGAGGGTAACACTAGACATTGTAGGGATGGAGAGGAGGAGGGTAAACCTAGATGTCTCATTGTAGGGGTGGAGAGGAGGAGGGTAACACTAGACATTGTAGGATGGAGAGGAGGAGTGGATAACACTAGACATTGTAGGGATGGAGAGGAGGAGGGTAACACTAGACATTGTAGGGATGGAGTGGAGGAGGTAACACTAGATGTCTCATTGTAGGGATGGAGAGGAGGAGGGTGGTAACACTAGACATTGAAGGGATGGAGAGGAGGAGGGTAACACTAGATGTCTCATTGTAGGGATGGAGAGGAGGAGGGTAACACTAGACATTGAAGGGATGGAGAGGAGGAGGGTAACACTAGATGTCTCATTGTAGGGATGGAGAGGAGGAGGGTAACACTAGACATTGAAGGGATGGAAGAGGAGGAGGGTAAACACTAGACATTGAAGGGATGGAGAGGGGGAGGGTAACACTAGACATTGAAGGGATGGAGAGGAGGAGGTGTAACACTAGATGTCTCATTGTAGGGATGGAGAGGAGGAGGGTAACACTAGACATTGAAGGGATGGAGAGGAGGAGGGTAACACTAGATGTCTCATTGTAGGGATGGAGGAGGAGGAGGGTAACACTAGATGTCTCATTGAAGGGATGGAGAGGAGGAGGGTAACACTGACATTGAAGGGATGGAGAGGAGGAGGGTAACACTAGACATTGAGGGCTGGAGAGGAGGAGGGTAACACTAGACATTGAAGGGATGGAGAGGAGGAGGGTAACACTAGATGTCTCATTGTAGGGATGGAGAGGAGGAGGGTAACACTAGGACATTGAAGGGATGGAGAGAGGAGGAGGGTAACCACTAGATGTCTCATTGTAGGGATGGAGAGGAGGAGGGTAACACTAGATGTCTCATTGTAGGGATGGAGAGGAGGAGGGTAACACTAGACATTGAAGGGATGGAGAGGAGGAGGGTAACACTAGATGTCTCATTGTCGGGATGGAGAGGAGGAGGGTAACACTAGACATTGTAGGGATGGCGAGGAGGAGGGTAACACTAGACATTGTAGGGATGGAGAGGAGGAGGGTAACACTAGACATTGTAGGGATGGAGAGGAGGAGGGTAACACTAGACATTGTAGGATGGAGAGGAGGAGGGTAACACTAGACATTGTAGGGATGGAGAGGAGGAGGGTAACACTAGACATTGAAGGGATGGAGAGGAGGGTAGCACTAGATGTCTCATTGTAGGGATGGAGAGGAGGAGGGTAAACACTAGACATTGTAGGGATGGAGAGGAGGAGGGGTAACACTAGACATTGAAGGGATGGAGAGGAGGAGGGTAAACACTAGATGTCTCATTGTAGGGATGGAGGAGGAGGAGGGTAACACTAGACATTGAAGGGATGGAGCAGAGGAGGAGGGTAACACTAGAACATTGAGGGATGGAGAGGAGGAGGGTAACACTAGACATTGAAGGGATGGAGAGGAGGAGGGTAACACTAGATGTTCATTGTAGGGATGGAGAGGAGGAGGGTTAACCTAGACATTGAAGGGATGGAGAGGAGGAGGGGTAACACTAGATGTCTCATTGTAGGGATGGAGAGGAGGAGGGTAACACTAGATGTCTCATTGTAGGGATGGAGAGGAGGAGGGGTAACACTAGACATTGAAGGGATGGAGAGGAGGAGGGTAAACACTAGATGTCTCATGTTCGGGATGGAGAGGAGGAGGGTAACACTAGACATTGTAGGAGGAGAGGAGGGGGTAACACTAGACATTGTAGGGATGGAGAGGAGGAGGGTAACACTCGACATTGTAGGGATGGAGAGGAGGAGGGTAACACTAGACATTGTAGGGATGGAGAGGAGGAGGGTAACACTAGACATTGTAGGGATGGAGAGGAGGAGGGTAACACTAGACATTGAAGGGATGGAGAGGAGGAGGGTAACACTAGATGTCTCATTGTAGGGATGGAGAGGAGGAGGGTAACACTAGACATTGTAGGGATGGAGAGGAGGAGGGTAAACACTAGACATTGAAGGGATGGAGAGGAGGAGGGTACCACTAGATGTCTCATTGTAGGGATGGAGAGGAGTAGTGGTAACACTAGACATTGAAGGGATGGAGAGGAGGAGGGTAACACTAGATGTCTCATTGTAGGATGGAGAGGAGGAGGGTAACACTAGATGTCTCATTGTAGGGATGGAGAGGAGGAGGGTAACACTAGACAATGAAGGGATGGAGAGGAGGAGGTAACACTAGATGTCTCATTGTAGGGATGGAGAGGAGGATGGGTATAAAATAGATGTCTCGTTGTAGGGATGGAGAGGAGGAGGGTAACACTAGACATTGTAGGGATGGAGAGGAGGAGGGTAACACTAGATGTCTCATTGTAGGGATGGAGAGGAGGAGGGTAACACTAGACATTGTAGGGATGGAGTGGAGGAGGGTAACACTAGATGTCTCATTGTAGGGATGGAGAGGAGGAGTGGTAACACTAGACATTGAAGGGATGGAGAGGAGGAGGGTAACACTAGACATTGAAGGGATGGAGAGGAGGAGGGTAACACTAGATGTCTCATTGTAGGGATGGAGAGGAGGAGGGTAACACTAGATGTCTCATTGTAGGAATGGAGAGGAGGAGGGTAACACTAGACATTGTAGGGATGGAGAGGAGGAGGGTAACACTAGATGTCTCATTGTAGGGATGGAGAGGAGGAGGGTAACACTAGACATTGTAGGGATGGAGTGGAGGAGGGTAACACTAGATGTCTCATTGTAGGGATGGAGAGGAGGAGGGTAACACTAGACATGAAGGGATGGAGAGGAGGAGGGTAACACTAGACATTGAAGGGATGGAGAGGAGAAGGGTAACACTAGACATTGAAGGGATGGAGAGGAGGAGGGTAACACTAGATGTCTCATTGTAGGGATGGAGAGGAGGAGGGTAACACTAGACATTGAAGGGATGGAGAGGAGGAGGGTAACACTAGATGTCTCATTGTAGGGATGGAGAGGAGGAGGGTAACACTAGATGTCTCATTGTAGGGATGGAGAGGAGGAGGGGTAACACTAGACATTGAAGGGATGGAGAGGAGGAGGGTAACACTAGATGTCTCATTGTAGGGATGGAGAGGAGGAGGGTAACACTAGACATTGTAGGGATGGAGAGGAGGAGGGTAACACTAGACATTGTAGGGATGGAGAGGAGGAGGGTAACACTAGACATTGTAGGGATGGAGAGGAGGAGGGTAACACTAGACATTGTAGGGATGGAGAGGAGGAGGGTAACACTAGATGTCTCATTGTAGGGATGGCGAGGAGGAGGTTAAACACTAGACATTGTAGGGATGGAGAGGAGGAGGGTAACACTAGATGTCTCATTGTAGGGGTGGAGAGGAGGAGGGTAACACTAGACATTGAAGGGATGGAGAGGAGGAGGGTAACACTAGACATTGTAGGGGTGGAGAGGAGGAGGGTAACACTAGACATTGAAGGGATGGAGAGGAGGAGGGTAACACTAGACATTGTAGGGGTGGAGAGGAGGAGGGTAACACTAGACATTGTAGGGGTGGAGAGGAGGAGGGTAACACTAGATGTCTCATTGTAGGAATGGAGAGGAGGAGGGTAACACTAGATGTCTCATTGTAGGGATGGAGAGGAGGAGGGTAACACTAGATGTCTCATTGTAGGGATGGGAGGAGGAGGGTAATACTAGACATTGTAGGGATGGAGAGGAGGAGGTTAACACTAGACATTGTAGGGATGGAGAGGAGGAGGGTAACACTAGATGTCTCATTGTAGGGATGGGGAGGAGGAGGGTAACACTAGACATTGTAGGGATGGAGAGGAGGAGGGTAACACTAGACATTGTAGGGATGGAGAGGAGGAGGGTAACACTAGACATTGTAGGGATGGAGAGGAGGAGGGTAACACTAGATGTCTCATTGTAGGGATGGCGAGGAGGAGGGTAACACTAGACATTGTAGGGATGGAGAGGAGGAGGGGTAACACTAGATGTCTCATTGTAGGGGTGGAGAGGAGGAGGGTAACACTAGACATTGTAGGGATGGAGAGGAGGAGGGTAACACTAGACATTGAAGGGATGGAGAGGAGGAGGGTAACACTAGACATTGTAGGGGTGGAGAGGAGGAGGGTAACACTAGACATTGTAGGGGTGGAGAGGAGGAGGGTAACACTAGATGTCTCATTGTAGGAATGGAGAGGAGGAGGGTAACACTAGATGTCTCATTGTAGGGATGGAGTGGAGGAGGGTAACACTAGATGTCTCATTGTAGGGATGGAGAGGAGGAGGGTTAACACTAGATGTCTCATTGTAGGGATGGAGAGGAGGAGGGTAACACTAGACATTGAAGGGATGGAGAGGAGGAGGGTAACACTAGACATTGAAGGGATGGAGAGGAGGAGGGTAACACTAGATGTCTCATTGTAGGGATGGAGAGGAGGAGGGTAACACTAGATGTCTCATTGTAGGGATGGAGAGGAGGAGGGTAACACTAGATGTCTCATTGTAGGGATGGAGAGGAGGAGGGTAACACTAGACATTGAAGGGATGGAGAGGAGGAGGGTAACACTAGATGTCTCATTGTAGGATGGAGAAGAGGAGGGTAACACTAGACATTGAGGGATGGAGAGGAGGAGGGTAACACTAGACATTGAAGGGATGGAGAGGAGAAGGTAACACTAGACATTGAAGGGATGGAGAGGAGGAGGGTAACACTAGATGTCTCATTGTAGGGATGGAGAGGAGGAGGGTAACACTAGACATTGAAGGGATGGAGAGGAGGAGGGTAACACTAGATGTCTCATTGTAGGGATGGAGAGGAGGAGGGTAACACTAGATGTCTCATTGTAGGGATGGAGAGGAGGAGGGTAACACTAGACATTGAAGGGATGGAGAGGAGGAGGGGTAACACTAGATGTCTCATTGTAGGGATGGAGAGGAGGAGGGTAACACTAGACATTGTAGGGATGGAGAGGAGGAGGGGTAACACTAGACATTGTAGGGATGGAGAGGAGGAGGGTAACACTAGACATTGTAGGGATGGAGAGGAGGAGGGTAACACTAGACATTGTAGGGATGGAGAGGAGGAGGGTAACACTAGATGTCTCATTGTAGGGATGGCGAGGAGGAGGTTAACACTAGACATTGTAGGGATGGAGAGGAGGAGGGTAACACTAGATGTCTCATTGTAGGGGTGGAGAGGAGGAGGGTAACACTAGACATTGAAGGGATGGAGAGGAGGATGGTAACACTAGACATTGTAGGGGTGGAGAGGAGGAGGGTAACCACTAGACATTGAAGGGATGGAGAGGAGGAGGGTAACACTAGACATTGTAGGGGTGGAGAGGAGGAGGGTAACACTAGACATTGTAGGGGTGGAGAGGAGGAGGGTAACACTAGATGTCTCATTGTAGGAATGGAGAGGAGGAGGGTAACACTAGATGTCTCATTGTAGGGATGGAGAGGAGGAGGGTAACACTAGATGTCTCATTGTAGGGATGGGGAGGAGGAGGGTAATACTAGACATTGTAGGGATGGAGAGGAGGAGGTTAACACTAGACATTGTAGGGATGGAGAGGAGGAGGGTAACACTAGATGTCTCATTGTAGGGATGGGGAGGAGGAGGGTAACACTAGACATTGTAGGGATGGAGAGGAGGAGGGTAACACTAGACATTGTAGGGATGGAGAGGAGGAGGGTAACACTAGACATTGTAGGGATGGAGAGGAGGAGGGTAACACTAGATGTCTCATTGTAGGGATGGCGAGGAGGAGGGTAACACTAGACATTGTAGGGATGGAGAGGAGGAGGGTAACACTAGATGTCTCATTGTAGGGGTGGAGAGGAGGAGGGTAACACTAGACATTGTAGGGATGGAGAGGAGGAGGGTAACACTAGACATTGAAGGGATGGAGAGGAGGAGGGTAACACTAGACATTGTAGGGGTGGAGAGGAGGAGGGTAACACTAGACATTGTAGGGGTGGAGAGGAGGAGGGTAACACTAGATGTCTCATTGTAGGAATGGAGAGGAGGAGGGTAACACTAGATGTCTCATTGTAGGGATGGAGTGGAGGAGGGTAACACTAGATGTCTCATTGTAGGGATGGAGAGGAGGAGGGTAACACTAGATGTCTCATTGTAGGGATGGAGAGGAGGAGGGTAACACTAGACATTGAAGGGATGGAGAGGAGGAGGGTAACACTAGACATTGAAGGGATGGAGAGGAGGAGGGTAACACTAGATGTCTCATTGTAGGGATGGAGAGGAGGAGGGTAACACTAGATGTCTCATTGTAGGGATGGAGAGGAGGAGGGTAACACTAGATGTCTCATTGTAGGGATGGAGAGGAGGAGGGTAACACTAGACATTGAAGGGATGGAGAGGAGGAGGGTAACACTAGATGTCTCATTGTAGGGATGGAGAAGAGGAGGGTAAACTAGATGTCTCGTTGTAGGGATGGAGAGGAGGAGGGTAACACTAGACATTGTAGGGATGGAGAGGAGGAGGGTAACACTAGATGTCTCATTGTAGGGATGGAGAGGAGGAGGGTAACACTAGACATTGTAGGGATGGAGAGGAGGAGGGTAACACTAGACATTGAAGGGATGGAGAGGAGGAGGGTAACACTAGATGTCTCATTGAAGGGATGGAGAGGAGGAGGGTAACACTAGACATTGTAGGGATGGAGAGGAGGAGGGTAACACTAGACATTGAAGGGATGGAGAGGAGGAGGGTAACACTAGACATTGTAGGGGTGGAGAGGAGGAGGGTAACACTAGACATTGTAGGGGTGGAGAGGAGGAGGGTAACACTAGATGTCTCATTGTAGGAATGGAGAGGAGGAGGGTAACTAGATGTCTCATTGAAGGGATGGAGAGGAGGAGGGTAACACTAGACATTGTAGGGATGGAGAGGAGGAGGGTAACACTAGACATTGAAGGGATGGAGAGGAGGAGGGTAACACTAGATGTCTCATTGTAGGCATGGGGATGAGGAGGGTAACACTAGACATTGTAGGGATGGAGAGGAGGAGGGTAACACTAGACATTGTAGGGATGGAGAGGAGGAGGGTAACACTAGATGTCTCATTGTAGGGATGGGGAGGAGGAGGGTAACACTAGACATTGTAGGGATGGAGAGGAGGAGGGTAACACTAGACATTGTAGGGATGGAGAGGAGGAGGGTAACACTAGACATTGTAGGGATGGAGAGGAGGAGGGTAACACTAGACATTGTAGGGATGGAGAGGAGGAGGGGTAACACTAGATGTCTCATTGTAGGGGTGGAGAGGAGGAGGGTAACACTAGACATTGTAGGGATGGAGAGGAGGAGGGTAACACTAGACATTGAAGGGATGGAGAGGAGGAGGGTAACACTAGACATTGTAGGGGTGGAGAGGAGGAGGGTAACACTAGACATTGTAGGGATGGAGAGGAGGAGGGTAACACTAGACATTGTAGGGATGGAGAGGAGGAGGGTAACACTAGACATTGTAGGGATGGAGAGGAGGAGGGTAACACTAGACATTGTAGGGATGGAGAGGAGGAGGGTAACACTAGACATTGAAGGGATGGAGAGGAGGAGGGTAACACTAGATGTCTCATTGTAGGGATGGAGAGGAGGAGGGTAACACTAGACATTGTAGGGATGGAGAGGAGGAGGGTAACACTAGACATTGAAGGGATGGAGAGGAGGAGGGTAACACTAGATGTCTCATTGTAGGGATGGAGAGGAGTAGGGTAACACTAGACATTGAAGGGATGGAGAGGAGGAGGGTAACACTAGATGTCTCATTGTAGGGATGGAGAGGAGGAGGGTAACACTAGATGTCTCATTGTAGGGATGGAGAGGAGGAGGGTAACACTAGACAATGAAGGGATGGAGAGGAGGAGGGTAACACTAGATGTCTCATTGTAGGGATGGAGAGGAGGAGGGTAAAAATAGATGTCTCGTTGTAGGGATGGAGAGGAGGAGGGTAACACTAGACATTGTAGGGATGGAGAGGAGGAGGGTAACACTAGATGTCTCATTGTAGGGATGGAGAGGAGGAGGGTAACACTAGACATTGTAGGGATGGAGTGGAGGAGGGTAACACTAGATGTCTCATTGTAGGGATGGAGAGGAGGAGGGTAACACTAGACATTGAAGGGATGGAGAGGAGGAGGGTAACACTAGACATTGAAGGGATGGAGAGGAGGAGGGTAACACTAGATGTCTCATTGTAGGGATGGAGAGGAGGAGGGTAACACTAGATGTCTCATTGTAGGAATGGAGAGGAGGAGGGTAACACTAGACATTGTAGGGATGGAGAGGAGGAGGGTAACACTAGATGTCTCATTGTAGGGATGGAGAGGAGGAGGGTAACACTAGACATTGTAGGGATGGAGTGGAGGAGGGTAACACTAGATGTCTCATTGTAGGGATGGAGAGGAGGAGGGTAACACTAGACATTGAAGGGATGGAGAGGAGGAGGGTAACACTAGACATTGAAGGGATGGAGAGGAGAAGGGTAACACTAGACATTGAAGGGATGGAGAGGAGGAGGGTAACACTAGATGTCTCATTGTAGGGATGGAGAGGAGGAGGGTAACACTAGACATTGAAGGGATGGAGAGGAGGAGGGTAACACTAGATGTCTCATTGTAGGGATGGAGAGGAGGAGGGTAACACTAGATGTCTCATTGTAGGGATGGAGAGGAGGAGGGTAACACTAGACATTGAAGGGATGGAGAGGAGGAGGGTAACACTAGATGTCTCATTGTAGGGATGGAGAGGAGGAGGGTAACACTAGACATTGTAGGGATGGAGAGGAGGAGGGTAACACTAGACATTGTAGGGATGGAGAGGAGGAGGGTAACACTAGACATTGTAGGGATGGAGAGGAGGAGGGTAACACTAGACATTGTAGGGATGGAGAGGAGGAGGGTAACACTAGATGTCTCATTGTAGGGATGGCGAGGAGGAGGTTAACACTAGACATTGTAGGGATGGAGAGGAGGAGGGTAACACTAGATGTCTCATTGTAGGGGTGGAGAGGAGGAGGGTAACACTAGACATTGAAGGGATGGAGAGGAGGAGGGTAACACTAGACATTGTAGGGGTGGAGAGGAGGAGGGTAACACTAGACATTGAAGGGATGGAGAGGAGGAGGGTAACACTAGACATTGTAGGGGTGGAGAGGAGGAGGGTAACACTAGACATTGTAGGGGTGGAGAGGAGGAGGGTAACACTAGATGTCTCATTGTAGGAATGGAGAGGAGGAGGGTAACACTAGATGTCTCATTGTAGGGATGGAGAGGAGGAGGGTAACACTAGATGTCTCATTGTAGGGATGGGGAGGAGGAGGGTAATACTAGACATTGTAGGGATGGAGAGGAGGAGGTTAACACTAGACATTGTAGGGATGGAGAGGAGGAGGGTAACACTAGATGTCTCATTGTAGGGATGGGGAGGAGGAGGGTAACACTAGACATTGTAGGGATGGAGAGGAGGAGGGTAACACTAGACATTGTAGGGATGGAGAGGAGGAGGGTAACACTAGACATTGTAGGGATGGAGAGGAGGAGGGTAACACTAGATGTCTCATTGTAGGGATGGCGAGGAGGAGGGTAACACTAGACATTGTAGGGATGGAGAGGAGGAGGGTAACACTAGATGTCTCATTGTAGGGGTGGAGAGGAGGAGGGTAACACTAGACATTGTAGGGATGGAGAGGAGGAGGGTAACACTAGACATTGAAGGGATGGAGAGGAGGAGGGTAACACTAGACATTGTAGGGGTGGAGAGGAGGAGGGTAACACTAGACATTGTAGGGGTGGAGAGGAGGAGGGTAACACTAGATGTCTCATTGTAGGAATGGAGAGGAGGAGGGTAACACTAGATGTCTCATTGTAGGGATGGAGTGGAGGAGGGTAACACTAGATGTCTCATTGTAGGGATGGAGAGGAGGAGGGTAACACTAGATGTCTCATTGTAGGGATGGAGAGGAGGAGGGTAACACTAGACATTGAAGGGATGGAGAGGAGGAGGGTAACACTAGACATTGAAGGGATGGAGAGGAGGAGGGTAACACTAGATGTCTCATTGTAGGGATGGAGAGGAGGAGGGTAACACTAGATGTCTCATTGTAGGGATGGAGAGGAGGAGGGTAACACTAGATGTCTCATTGTAGGGATGGAGAGGAGGAGGGTAACACTAGACATTGAAGGGATGGAGAGGAGGAGGGTAACACTAGATGTCTCATTGTAGGGATGGAGAAGAGGAGGGTAACACTAGACATTGAAGGGATGGAGAGGAGGAGGGTAACACTAGACATTGAAGGGATGGAGAGGAGAAGGGTAACACTAGACATTGAAGGGATGGAGAGGAGGAGGGTAACACTAGATGTCTCATTGTAGGGATGGAGAGGAGGAGGGTAACACTAGACATTGAAGGGATGGAGAGGAGGAGGGTAACACTAGATGTCTCATTGTAGGGATGGAGAGGAGGAGGGTAACACTAGATGTCTCATTGTAGGGATGGAGAGGAGGAGGGTAACACTAGACATTGAAGGGATGGAGAGGAGGAGGGTAACACTAGATGTCTCATTGTAGGGATGGAGAGGAGGAGGGTAACACTAGACATTGTAGGGATGGAGAGGAGGAGGGTAACACTAGACATTGTAGGGATGGAGAGGAGGAGGGTAACACTAGACATTGTAGGGATGGAGAGGAGGAGGGTAACACTAGACATTGTAGGGATGGAGAGGAGGAGGGTAACACTAGATGTCTCATTGTAGGGATGGCGAGGAGGAGGTTAACACTAGACATTGTAGGGATGGAGAGGAGGAGGGTAACACTAGATGTCTCATTGTAGGGGTGGAGAGGAGGAGGGTAACACTAGACATTGAAGGGATGGAGAGGAGGATGGTAACACTAGACATTGTAGGGGTGGAGAGGAGGAGGGTAACACTAGACATTGAAGGGATGGAGAGGAGGAGGGTAACACTAGACATTGTAGGGGTGGAGAGGAGGAGGGTAACACTAGACATTGTAGGGGTGGAGAGGAGGAGGGTAACACTAGATGTCTCATTGTAGGAATGGAGAGGAGGAGGGTAACACTAGATGTCTCATTGTAGGGATGGAGAGGAGGAGGGTAACACTAGATGTCTCATTGTAGGGATGGGGAGGAGGAGGGTAATACTAGACATTGTAGGGATGGAGAGGAGGAGGTTAACACTAGACATTGTAGGGATGGAGAGGAGGAGGGTAACACTAGATGTCTCATTGTAGGGATGGGGAGGAGGAGGGTAACACTAGACATTGTAGGGATGGAGAGGAGGAGGGTAACACTAGACATTGTAGGGATGGAGAGGAGGAGGGTAACACTAGACATTGTAGGGATGGAGAGGAGGAGGGTAACACTAGATGTCTCATTGTAGGGATGGCGAGGAGGAGGGTAACACTAGACATTGTAGGGATGGAGAGGAGGAGGGTAACACTAGATGTCTCATTGTAGGGGTGGAGAGGAGGAGGGTAACACTAGACATTGTAGGGATGGAGAGGAGGAGGGTAACACTAGACATTGAAGGGATGGAGAGGAGGAGGGTAACACTAGACATTGTAGGGGTGGAGAGGAGGAGGGTAACACTAGACATTGTAGGGGTGGAGAGGAGGAGGGTAACACTAGATGTCTCATTGTAGGAATGGAGAGGAGGAGGGTAACACTAGATGTCTCATTGTAGGGATGGAGTGGAGGAGGGTAACACTAGATGTCTCATTGTAGGGATGGAGAGGAGGAGGGTAACACTAGATGTCTCATTGTAGGGATGGAGAGGAGGAGGGTAACACTAGACATTGAAGGGATGGAGAGGAGGAGGGTAACACTAGACATTGAAGGGATGGAGAGGAGGAGGGTAACACTAGATGTCTCATTGTAGGGATGGAGAGGAGGAGGGTAACACTAGATGTCTCATTGTAGGGATGGAGAGGAGGAGGGTAACACTAGATGTCTCATTGTAGGGATGGAGAGGAGGAGGGTAACACTAGACATTGAAGGGATGGAGAGGAGGAGGGTAACACTAGATGTCTCATTGTAGGGATGGAGAAGAGGAGGGTAAAACTAGATGTCTCGTTGTAGGGATGGAGAGGAGGAGGGTAACACTAGACATTGTAGGGATGGAGAGGAGGAGGGTAACACTAGATGTCTCATTGTAGGGATGGAGAGGAGGAGGGTAACACTAGACATTGTAGGGATGGAGAGGAGGAGGGTAACACTAGACATTGAAGGGATGGAGAGGAGGAGGGTAACACTAGATGTCTCATTGAAGGGATGGAGAGGAGGAGGGTAACACTAGACATTGTAGGGATGGAGAGGAGGAGGGTAACACTAGACATTGAAGGGATGGAGAGGAGGAGGGTAACACTAGACATTGTAGGGGTGGAGAGGAGGAGGGTAACACTAGACATTGTAGGGGTGGAGAGGAGGAGGGTAACACTAGATGTCTCATTGTAGGAATGGAGAGGAGGAGGGTAACTAGATGTCTCATTGAAGGGATGGAGAGGAGGAGGGTAACACTAGACATTGTAGGGATGGAGAGGAGGAGGGTAACACTAGACATTGAAGGGATGGAGAGGAGGAGGGTAACACTAGATGTCTCATTGTAGGCATGGGGATGAGGAGGGTAACACTAGACATTGTAGGGATGGAGAGGAGGAGGGTAACACTAGACATTGTAGGGATGGAGAGGAGGAGGGTAACACTAGATGTCTCATTGTAGGGATGGGGAGGAGGAGGGTAACACTAGACATTGTAGGGATGGAGAGGAGGAGGGTAACACTAGACATTGTAGGGATGGAGAGGAGGAGGGTAACACTAGACATTGTAGGGATGGAGAGGAGGAGGGTAACACTAGACATTGTAGGGATGGAGAGGAGGAGGGTAACACTAGATGTCTCATTGTAGGGGTGGAGAGGAGGAGGGTAACACTAGACATTGTAGGGATGGAGAGGAGGAGGGTAACACTAGACATTGAAGGGATGGAGAGGAGGAGGGTAACACTAGACATTGTAGGGGTGGAGAGGAGGAGGGTAACACTAGACATTGTAGGGGTGGAGAGGAGGAGGGTAACACTAGATGTCTCATTGTAGGAATGGAGAGGAGGAGGGTAACACTAGATGTCTCATTGTAGGGATGGAGAGGAGGAGGGTAACACTAGATGTCTCATTGTAGGGATGGAGAGGAGGAGGGTAACACTAGATGTCTCGTTGTAGGGATGGAGAGGAGGAGGGTAACACTAAACATTGTAGGGATGGAGAGGAGGAGGGTAACACTAGACATTGTAGGGATGGAGAGGAGGAGGGTAACACTCGACATTGTAGGGATGGAGAGGAGGAGGGTAACACTAGACATTGTAGGGATGGAGAGGAGGAGGGTAACACTAGATGTCTCATTGTAGGGATGGGGAGGAGGAGGGTAACACTAGACATTGTAGGGATGGAGAGGAGGAGGGTAACACTAGACATTGTAGGGGTGGAGAGGAGGAGGGTAACACTAGATGTCTCATTGTAGGAATGGAGAGGAGGAGGGTAACACTAGATGTCTCATTGTAGGGATGGAGAGGAGGAGGGTAACACTAGATGTCTCATTGTAGGGATGGAGAGGAGGAGGGTAACACTAGATGTCTCATTGTAGGGATGGAGAGGAGGAGGGTAACACTAAACATTGTAGGGATGGAGAGGAGGAGGGTAACACTAGACATTGTAGGGATGGAGAGGAGGAGGGTAACACTCGACATTGTAGGGATGGAGAGGAGGAGGGTAACACTAGACATTGTAGGGATGGAGAGGAGGAGGGTAACACTAGATGTCTCATTGTAGGGATGGGGAGGAGGAGGGTAACACTAGACATTGTAGGGATGGAGAGGAGGAGGGTAACACTAGACATTGTAGGGATGGAGAGGAGGAGGGTAACACTAGACATTGTAGGGATGGAGAGGAGGAGGGTAACACTAGACATTGTAGGGATGGAGAGGAGGAGGGTAACACTAGACATTGAAGGGATGGAGAGGAGGAGGGTAACACTAGATGTCTCATTGTAGGCATGGGGAGGAGGAGGGTAACACTAGACATTGTAGGGATGGAGAGGAGGAGGGTAACACTAGACATTGTAGGGATGGAGAGGAGGAGGGTAACACTAGATGTCTCATTGTAGGGATGGAGAGGAGGAGGGTAACACTAGATGTCTCATTGTAGGGATGGGGAGGAGGAGGGTAACACTAGACATTGTAGGGATGGAGAGGAGGAGGGTAACACTAGCCATTGTAGGGATGGAGAGGAGGAGGGTAACACTAGATGTCTCATTGTAGGGATGGGGAGGAGGACGGTAACACTAGACATTGTAGGGATGGAGAGGAGGAGGGTAACACTAGACATTGTAGGGATGGAGAGGAGGAGGGTAACACTAGACATTGTAGGGATGGAGAGGAGGAGGGTAACACTAGATGTCTCATTGTAGGGATGGCGAGGAGGAGGGTAACACTAGACATTGTAGGGATGGAGAGGAGGAGGGTAACACTAGATGTCTCATTGTAGGGGTGGAGAGGAGGAGGGTAACACTAGACATTGTAGGGATGGAGAGGAGGAGGGTAACACTAGACATTGAAGGGATGGAGAGGAGGAGGGTAACACTAGACATTGTAGGGGTGGAGAGGAGGAGGGTAACACTAGACATTGTAGGGGTGGAGAGGAGGAGGGTAACACTAGATGTCTCATTGTAGGAATGGAGAGGAGGAGGGTAACACTAGATGTCTCATTGTAGGGATGGAGAGGAGGAGGGTAACACTAGATGTCTCATTGTAGGGATGGAGAGGAGGAGGGTAACACTAGATGTCTCGTTGTAGGGATGGAGAGGAGGAGGGTAACACTAAACATTGTAGGGATGGAGAGGAGGAGGGTAACACTAGACATTGTAGGGATGGAGAGGAGGAGGGTAACACTCGACATTGTAGGGATGGAGAGGAGGAGGGTAACACTAGACATTGTAGGGATGGAGAGGAGGAGGGTAACACTAGATGTCTCATTGTAGGGATGGAGAGGAGGAGGGTAACACTAGATGTCTCATTGTAGGGATGGAGAGGAGGGTAACACTAGATGTCTCATTGTAGGGATGGAGAGGAGGAGGGTAACACTAGACATTGAAGGGATGGAGAGGAGGAGGGTAACACTAGATGTCTCATTGTAGGGATGGAGAGGAGGAGGGTAACACTAGACATTGTAGGGATGGAGAGGAGGAGGGTAACAGTAGACATTGAAGGGATGGAGAGGAGGAGGGTAACACTAGATGTCTCATTGTAGGGATGGAGAGGAGGAGGGTAACACTAGATGTCTCATTGTAGGGATGGAGAGGAGGAGGGTAAAACTAGATGTCTCGTTGTAGGGATGGAGAGGAGGAGGGTAACACTAGACATTGTAGGGATGGAGAGGAGGAGGGTAACACTAGATGTCTCATTGTAGGGATGGAGAGGAGGAGGGTAACACTAGACATTGTAGGGATGGAGAGGAGGAGGGTAACACTAGATGTCTCATTGAAGGGATGGAGAGGAGGAGGGTAACACTAGACATTGTAGGGATGGAGAGGAGGAGGGTAACACTAGACATTGAAGGGATGGAGAGGAGGAGGGTAACACTAGATGTCTCATTGAAGGGATGGAGAGGAGGAGGGTAACACTAGACATTGTAGGGATGGAGAGGAGGAGGGTAACACTAGACATTGAAGGGATGGAGAGGAGGAGGGTAACACTAGATGTCTCATTGTAGGGGTGGAGAGGAGGAGGGTAACACTAGACATTGTAGGGATGGAGAGGAGGAGGGTAACACTAGACATTGAAGGGATGGAGAGGAGGAGGGTAACACTAGACATTGTAGGGGTGGAGAGGAGGAGGGTAACACTAGACATTGTAGGGGTGGAGAGGAGGAGGGTAACACTAGATGTCTCATTGTAGGAATGGAGAGGAGGAGGGTAACACTAGATGTCTCATTGTAGGGATGGAGAGGAGGAGGGTAACACTAGATGTCTCATTGTAGGGATGGAGAGGAGGAGGGTAACACTAGATGTCTCGTTGTAGGGATGGAGAGGAGGAGGGTAACACTAAACATTGTAGGGATGGAGAGGAGGAGGGTAACACTAGACATTGTAGGGATGGAGAGGAGGAGGGTAACACTCGACATTGTAGGGATGGAGAGGAGGAGGGTAACACTAGACATTGTAGGGATGGAGAGGAGGAGGGTAACACTAGATGTCTCATTGTAGGGATGGAGAGGAGGAGGGTAACACTAGATGTCTCATTGTAGGGATGGAGAGGAGGGTAACACTAGATGTCTCATTGTAGGGATGGAGAGGAGGAGGGTAACACTAGACATTGAAGGGATGGAGAGGAGGAGGGTAACACTAGATGTCTCATTGTAGGGATGGAGAGGAGGAGGGTAACACTAGACATTGTAGGGATGGAGAGGAGGAGGGTAACAGTAGACATTGAAGGGATGGAGAGGAGGAGGGTAACACTAGATGTCTCATTGTAGGGATGGAGAGGAGGAGGGTAACACTAGATGTCTCATTGTAGGGATGGAGAGGAGGAGGGTAAAACTAGATGTCTCGTTGTAGGGATGGAGAGGAGGAGGGTAACACTAGACATTGTAGGGATGGAGAGGAGGAGGGTAACACTAGATGTCTCATTGAAGGGATGGAGAGGAGGAGGGTAACACTAGACATTGTAGGGATGGAGAGGAGGAGGGTAACACTAGACATTGAAGGGATGGAGAGGAGGAGGGTAACACTAGATGTCTCATTGAAGGGATGGAGAGGAGGAGGGTAACACTAGACATTGTAGGGATGGAGAGGAGGAGGGTAACACTAGACATTGAAGGGATGGAGAGGAGGAGGGTAACACTAGACATTGTAGGGGTGGAGAGGAGGAGGGTAACACTAGACATTGTAGGGGTGGAGAGGAGGAGGGTAACACTAGATGTCTCATATTAGGAATGGAGAGGAGGAGGGTAACACTAGATGTCTCATTGAAGGGATGGAGAGGAGGAGGGTAACACTAGACATTGTAGGGATGGAGAGGAGGAGGGTAACACTAGACATTGAAGGGATGGAGAGGAGGAGGGTAACACTAGATGTCTCATTGTAGGGATGGGGAGGAGGAGGGTAACACTAGACATTGTAGGGATGGAGAGGAGGAGGGTAACACTAGACATTGTAGGGATGGAGAGGAGGAGGGTAACACTAGACATTGTAGGGATGGAGAGGAGGAGGGTAACACTAGATGTCTCATTGAAGGGATGGAGAGGAGGAGGGTAACACTAGACATTGTAGGGATGGAGAGGAGGAGGGTAACACTAGACATTGAAGGGATGGAGAGGAAGAGGGTAACACTAGACATTGTAGGGGTGGAGAGGAGGAGGGTAACACTAGACATTGTAGGGGTGGAGAGGAGGAGGGTAACACTAGATGTCTCATATTAGGAATGGAGAGGAGGAGGGTAACACTAGATGTCTCATTGTAGGGATGGGGAGGAGGAGGGTAACACTAGACATTGTAGGGATGGAGAGGAGGAGGGTAACACTAGACATTGTAGGGATGGAGAGGAGGAGGGTAACACTAGATGTCTCATTGTAGGGATGGGGAGGAGGAGGGTAACACTAGACATTGTAGGGATGGAGAGGAGGAGGGTAACACTAGACATTGTAGGGATGGAGAGGAGGAGGGTAACACTAGACATTGTAGGGATGGAGAGGAGGAGGGTAACACTAGATGTCTCATTGTAGGGGTGGAGAGGAGGAGGGTAACACTAGACATTGTAGGGATGGAGAGGAGGAGGGTAACACTAGACATTGAAGGGATGGAGAGGAGGAGGGTAACACTAGACATTGTAGGGGTGGAGAGGAGGAGGGTAACACTAGACATTGTAGGGGTGGAGAGGAGGAGGGTAACACTAGATGTCTCATTGTAGGAATGGAGAGGAGGAGGGTAACAATAGATGTCTCATTGTAGGGATGGAGTGGAGGAGGGTAACACTAGATGTCTCATTGTAGGGATGGAGAGGAGGAGGGTAACACTAGATATCTCATTGTAGGGATGGAGAGGAGGAGGGTAACACTAGATGTCTCGTTGTAGGGATGGAGAGGAGGAGGGTAACACTAGACATTTTAGGGATGGAGAGGAGGAGGGTAACACTAGACATTGTAGGGATGGAGAGGAGGAGGGTAACACTAGACATTGTAGGGATGGAGAGGAGGAGGGTAACACTAGACATTGTAGGGATGGAGAGGAGGAGGGTAACACTAGACATTGTAGGGATGGAGAGGAGGAGGGTAACACTAGATGTCTCATTGTAGGGATGGAGAGGAGGAGGGTAACACTAGATGTCTCATTGTAGGGATGGAGAGGAGGAGGGTAACACTAGATGTCTCATTGTAGGGATGGAGAGGAGGAGGGTAACACTAGACATTGTAGGGATGGAGAGGAGGAGGGTAACACTAGACATTGAAGGGATGGAGAGGAGGAGGGTAACACTAGATGTCTCATTGTAGGGATGGAGAGGAGGAGGGTAACACTAGATGTCACATTGTAGGGATGGAGAGGAGGAGGGTAACACTAGATGTCTCATTGTAGGGATGGAGAGGAGGAGGGTAACACTAGACATTGAAGGGATGGAGAGGAGGAGTGTAACACTAGATGTCTCATTGTAGGGATGGAGAGGAGGAGGGTAAACTAGATGTCTCGTTGTAGGGATGGAGAGGAGGAGGGTAACACTAGACATTGTAGGGATGGAGAGGAGGAGGGTAACACTAGATGTCTCATTGTAGGGATGGAGAGGAGGAGGGTAACACTAGACATTGTAGGGATGGAGAGGAGGAGGGTAACACTAGATGTCTCATTGAAGGGATGGAGAGGAGGAGGGTAACACTAGACATTGTAGGGATGGAGAGGAGGAGGGTAACACTAGACATTGAAGGGATGGAGAGGAGGAGGGTAACACTAGATGTCTCATTGAAGGGATGGAGAGGAGGAGGGTAACACTAGACATTGTAGGGATGGAGAGGAGGAGGGTAACACTAGACATTGAAGGGATGGAGAGGAGGAGGGTAACACTAGACATTGTAGGGGTGGAGAGGAGGAGGGTAACACTAGACATTGTAGGGGTGGAGAGGAGGAGGGTAACACTAGATGTCTCATATTAGGAATGGAGAGGAGGAGGGTAACACTAGATGTCTCATTGAAGGGATGGAGAGGAGGAGGGTAACACTAGACATTGTAGGGATGGAGAGGAGGAGGGTAACACTAGACATTGAAGGGATGGAGAGGAGGAGGGTAACACTAGATGTCTCATTGTAGGGATGGGGAGGAGGAGGGTAACACTAGACATTGTAGGGATGGAGAGGAGGAGGGTAACACTAGACATTGTAGGGATGGAGAGGAGGAGGGTAACACTAGACATTGTAGGGATGGAGAGGAGGAGGGTAACACTAGATGTCTCATTGTAGGGGTGGAGAGGAGGAGGGTAACACTAAATGTCTCATTGTAGGGATGGAGAGGAGGAGGGTAACACTAAACATTGTAGGGATGGAGAGGAGGAGGGTAACACTAGATGTCTCATTGTAGGGGTGGAGAGGAGGAGGGTAACACTAGATGTCTCATTGTAGGGATGGAGAGGAGGAGGGTAACACTAGACATTGTAGGGATGGAGAGGAGGAGGGTAACGCTAGATGTCTCATTGTAGGGGTGGAGAGGAGGAGGGTAACACTAGACATTGTAGGGATGGAGAGGAGGAGGGTAACACTAGACATTGAAGGGATGGAGAGGAGGAGGGTAACACTAGACATTGTAGGAGTGGAGAGGAGGAGGGTAACACTAGATGTCTCATTGTAGGGATGGAGAGGAGGAGGGTAACACTAGATGTCTCATTGTAGGGATGGAGAGGAGGAGGGTAACACTAGATGTCTCATTGTAGGGATGGAGAGGAGGAGGGTAACAC
The DNA here is from genome assembly GCF_002021735.2 of Oncorhynchus kisutch. NCBI lineage: Eukaryota > Metazoa > Chordata > Actinopteri > Salmoniformes > Salmonidae > Oncorhynchus > Oncorhynchus kisutch. The sequence continues at coordinate 11,058,084 of NC_034189.2, read as the reverse complement.
TAGATGTCTCATTGTAGGGATGGAGAGGAGGATGGTAACACTAGACATTGTAGGGATGGAGAGGAGGAGGGTAACACTAGACATTGAAGGGATGGAGAGGAGGAGGGTAACACTAGACATTGTAGGGATGGAGAGGAGGAGGGAAACACTAGACATTGAAGGGATGGAGAGGAGGAGGGTAACACTAGACATTGTAGGGATGGAGAGGAGGAGGGAAACACTAGACATTGAAGGGATGGAGAGGAGGAGGGTAACACTAGACATTGTAGGGATGGAGAGGAGGAGGGTAACACTAGACATTGAAGGGATGGAGAGGAGGAGGGTAACACTAGACATTGTAGGGATGGAGAGGAGGAGGGTAACACTAGATGTCTCATTGTAGGAATGGAGAGGAGGAGGGTAACACTAGACATTGTAGGGATGGAGAGGAGGAGGGTAACACTAGACATTGTAGGGATGGAGAGGAGGAGGGTAACACTAGACATTGTAGGGATGGAGAGGAGGAGGGTAACACTAGATGTCTCATTGAAGGGATGGAGGGAAGGTGTCCAAGCATATTTCAAACCGGATTCATACATTACATCATATTTACATTATACACGCCTATTCCCTCGATACTCACTCCCTCTCTTACACACACACACACACACACACACACACACACACACACACACACACACACACACACACACACACACACATTCACATTCATTCACTTTCACAAGCCAGAAGTGTTTGTCTCACTCTAAGGAAGACAGGTGATGACATAGCAATAATGAAGAGATGAGAGTGGAGAAATGGAGATGGAGAGAGACAGGATGGAGGGAGGGAGGGAGGAGTGATAGAGATCATGACAGATATGATGGAGGGATGGAAAGGGACTGATAGAGGTGGAGGAGGGAGGGAAATAGAAGAAGAGAGAGATCTTGACAGGGGTGTGATGGAGGGAGGGATGATAAGAGGAGAAACAGAGAGATACAGAGGACTGCTGTGGTGAGGCTGTTCTTCAGACTGTGTGTGTGTGTGTGTGTGTGTGTTGCACCCCAGTCATTCTGCTCCATAGCTCAGCACTACAGGAGATGGACAGGGAGGGAGGGTGAAAGGTAGGGGGATGGAGGGCAACAAGTCAGGAGTAGGGAGAAAGACAGGAAGGGAGGAAGGATGGAAGGAAGGGAGAAATGTTAGCAGAAGAGACATTTTGTGTGTGTGTGTTAGTTGTACAGGACTGTGTGCGTGTGTGTGGGGGGGGGGTTGCTCCTCAGTCATTCTGCTCCACATCTCAGCACTACAGGAGATAAACAGGGACACAGAAGGAGGGTGATAAAGAGACTGAGAGAGAGGGGATTTGAAAGGTAGTGGCAGGGATGGAGAGAGAGGGCTCAGCACTACAGGAGATAAACAGGGAGGGAGGGAGTGAGAGGGAGAGCGAGAGGTGAAAGGTAGGGGCAGGGATGGAGGGAGAGGGCTCAGCACTACAGGAGATAAAGAGGGAGGGAGGGAGAGAGAGGGAGAGGTGAAAGGTAGTGGCAGGGATGGAGAGAGAGTTGAAAGGTAGGGGCAGGGATGAAGGGAGAGGGCTCAGCACTACAGGAGATAAACAGGGAGGGAGGAAGAGAGAGAGAGAGAGGGGGCAAGTGAAGAGAAGGGACAGGAAGAGAGGGAGAAAGACAGGAATAGAGGGAGAAAGGTTAGCAGGAGAATCGAAGGAACAAAAGACAATAGACAGAGGGGAGAAATATGGAAATAGGAAATTGAGAGAGAAATACAGAAAGGGTGTATGAAAATTGTAGTTTTATTTAATTTGTTCTAGACCTCTCTCATTCTATCTCTCTCTTTCTCTCTCTCTCTCTCTTTCTCTATATCTCTCTCTCTCTTTCTCTATATTTCTCTCTATCTCTCAATTCAATTCATTTCAAGGGGCTTTATTGGCATGGGAAACATATGTTAACATTGCCAAAGCAAATTGAGGTAGATAATATACAAAAGTGAAATAAACAATAAAAATGAACAGTAGTTCCAAAAGAATAAAGACATTACAAATGCCATACTATGTATATATACAGTGTTGTAACAATGTACAAATGGTTAAAGTACAAAATGGAAAGGGAAAAAAGCATAAATATTTGTTGTATTTACAATAGTGTTTGTTCTTCACTGGTTGACCTTTTCTCGTGGCAAAAGGTCACAAATCTTGCTGCTGTGATGGCACACTGTGGTATTTCACCCAGTAGATGTGAGAGTTCATCAAAATCGGGTTTGTTTTCAAATTCTTTGTGGATCTATGTAATCTGAGGGAAATATGTGTCTCTAATATGGTCATACATTTGGCAGGAGGTTAGGAAGTGTAGCTCAGTTTCCACCTCATTTTGTGGGCAGTGTGCACATAGCCTGTCTGATAACCAGGTCTGCCTACGGCGGCCTTTCTCAATAGCAAGGCAATGCTCACTGAGTCTGTACATAGTCAAAGCTTTCCTTAAGTTTGGGTCTGTCACAGTGGTCAGGTATTCTGCCACTGTGTACTCTCTGTTTAGGGCCAAATAACATTCTAGTATGCTCTGTCTTTTTGTTAAATCTTTCCAATGTGTCAAGTAATCATCTTTTTGTTTTCTCATTATCTGGTTGGGTCTAATTGTGTTGCTGTCCTGGGGCTCTGTGGGGTGTGTTTGTGATCGAAGCCCCAGGACCAGCTTGCTTAGGGGACTCTTCTCCAGGTTCAACTCTCTGTAGGTGATGGCTTTGTTATGGTAGGTTTGGGAAATACTTCCTTTTTGGTGGTTGTAGAATTTTCTGGATTTTGATAATTAGCGGGTATCGGCCTAATTCTGCTCCTTATGCATTATTTGGTGTTCTACGTTGTACAGAGAGGATATTTTTTGCAGAATTCTTTATGCAGAGTCTCAATTTGGTGTTTGTCCCATTTTGTGAATTCTTGGTTGGTGAGCGGACCCCAGATCTCACAACCATGAAGGGCACTTTTCGGCATTTGCTGTATGATCGATGAGAATCTCCATATTGAAAATGTACGGTTCCTTACTAGACGTCTGCGAATGTTTGTCAAATTCGCCAAATTTCGGCAGGCCGTGCACCGGGGGCAGATCTTCCGGGAAGTCATCGAACGAAGTCTCTTGGACATTCGTTTTCTGTTTTATAAAATCTTCAAATTTTTGTCATTTTTCCACCAGATGGAATTCCACCAGATGGCGAATGGTATCTTATTGCAAATGTACAAAACATCAACAATCCCGACATGGCCATTTCTCCTAAATGGAAAAGACTTTGAAGACAAAACTTGGTGAGCATAGGTTTGGACAAATGGGCTGTTAGTCCAGAAACAAGCTGGTTTCCTCAACTTTTTTTGAGTTAAGGCCATTTTTCTAGGATTAAAGGTCAAAAACAAAAAAGACCCAGCTATTTATCTATCGTAATTTAAGATAAATCGTACAATGTACAATTGTTGATGTTCAAATAATTCCCCCCCCCCCCCCCCCCCCAATAAAGTTACAGATCCAGTTTCGGTGTGTTCAGACAAATCCGTTAAGGCGGAGCTCTGCTAGATTTCTGTGATTTTCTGTGATTTTCTGAAATAACACGCACTCATTCAACCCTCTGTAAATCACTCAGTTCTTAACTTAGACTTAAAACTCATGATTCTGTAAGAGCCTACCCCAAGGAGGATATGTGTTCACTTTCTACTTCCTGTGTCAATCGGAAGTGCCTTAAATTGGGGCAATCGTGGCTGTTTCGAAGGGTTAAAAAGGTCAGATCTTTCCAAAATTTCAGATGTGTGATTAGGCAAACCTCATGAACTCTAAATCAGTCATTTCTCCCAACAGATGTCAAAGAAAAAAGTCTCTCACACACACACACACACTCACACACACACACACACACACACACACACACACAGCAAGGATGGAGTGACACAGTGCGGAGCTTAAAGACACTCAGAGCCTGCAATGGCATTACCATAATCTCTAGGCTGTGCCGAGTTTAACGAGATGCTCCGCTTGACTGTAGCTGACTCGGTCTGAGCGCAGCGACCGTGAAAAAAAGTAGGCCCATAATGAAGCCTGGTCCTAAATTTCAGGTGCTTTTGGGTGACAGCGGGAGAACCGTTAGAGTTAGAAGAACAATTCGACCTCAGGAACGTTCCTGAGGTCCTCCCGGTCCGTGCAAGCCTAACATTGACCGTGTGGCATTAACCCTTAACAGTGAAAAGAAGGTGTTTACATCAAACAGTTTGCAATGATATCTCTCCCCATAGGAATACATTGCCTGCTCCCCTAAATTCAATCTGAAGCCTATAAGGGTTATGAATGCCTTAAGAACCTGTCTTCTATGAAAATTCATCAAGACACTATGAGGTCTACCTGTGTTGATTCTAAGCTTCCTGGAGCAACCGGAAGTGGTTAAATTCACCGAAAGGTGTTTTGATGCAATTTGTGAAAATCACTGCATTCAACCCTGTGTAAATCAGTCAATTTAAACTCAGGATTCTGTCAAATCCTACCCCAATGAGGATATGTGTTTACTATGTGTTTACTTTCAGCTTCCTGTGCCAACCGGAAGTGCCTTTAATTGAGGTCATAGTGGCTGTTTCGAAGGGTTAAAAAAAGTCACATCATTCCAAAACCTCAAATGTGGGATTAGGCAACCCTCATGAACTGTAAATCAGTCATTTCTCCCATCATATTTCCAAGAAAAACTCACACACACACACAGCAAAGATGGAGTGACACAGTGTGGGGCTTAGAGACACACAGAGCCTGCAATAGTTACCTTTGTTCGAACTATCAAAGAACCGTCAGACCTAGAACTCTGAAACTTTAGAAACCTTTTCTAGAGCTCAAGTTGATAGTGCGTGGTGAGTTATGTGGCTCTAGAAGTTTCTCAGACCGAGAAACAGCCTCGTACATTTGCAATAACTTCAATTAATTTTGACCATCACAAAAATGACAACATTTAGAAAAGTCCCAGAGTTGCAAGACTAGGTGCATTGAAACCGCCTCATCCCATAGAGACGGACCCCAAACTTTCTGTCCGATAGCTCATTCAAGGACCCTGTAGCAACACCCGGAAAAAGTAGATTTTCAGCACCAATTAAGGTCATTGCTCAGGCACCAAATGACCTACCAAGCCGACACTCGGGATTCGGGGTCGCCTCACATAGGCCTACACTTAATGTCAGAACTGGACCCGCAGCTATAATGTAACTACGTGTTTTACGTTTTTATTATGGTTTAAACTGAAGGTGCTGTGAATTATGGGCCTGCTCTGAATTATGTGATAGTTGGCTTCTAAATGAGTTGGAAAAAGTGGGTGTGGTGTCAGTTTGTATCAGTTTGGTGTCAGAATGATATCTAATTGACTGATGGACGCTGACCTGCTGGCTGACTTACGTCCATTTGCAATATGTTTAAACAGTGTGTAACGCTCGTCGTTAAAATTAAGACCAAGGTGCAGCGTGGTAGGGGTACATTTTCTTTAATTTGACATTTTCCACCAAAAACAATAAACAACTCAACGAACGTAAGCTAGGAGTGCAACACATGCAACACACAAAGACAAGATCCCACAACTGAAGGTGGGAAAAAGGGCTGCCTAAGTATGATCCCCAATCAGAGACAACGATAGACAGCTGCCTCTGATTGGGAACCATACTCGGCCCCCCCAAAAATATATAAACATAGATTTCCCACCCTAGTCACACCCTGACCTACCAAATAGAGAATATAAAGGATCTCTAAGGCCAGGGCGTGACACAGTGTTAGAACATCACTGCCTGGCCATTCCGAGTTCATCGGGTCAGTCAATTTCGTCAATTTTTAAGCATGTCAAATTTCTCTCACTCTCTCCCTCTCTCTCTCTCTCTCTCTCTCTCTCTCTCTCTCTCTCTCTCTCTCTTTCTCTCACTCTCTCTCTCTCTCTCTCTCTCTCTCTCTGTCTCTGTCTGTCTCTCGCTCTCTCTCTGTCTGTCTCTCTCTCTCTCTGTCTGTCTCTCTCTCTCTCTCTCTGTCTCTCTCTCTCTCTCTCTCTCTCTCTCTCTCTCTCTCTCTCTGTCTGTCTGTCTGTCTGTCTCTCTCTCTCTGTCTCTCTCTCTCTCTCTCTCTCTCTCTCTCTCTATTTTTTGCTCTTTATTTATTTTGCTCTCTCTTTCTCTCTGTATCTCTCTCTCTCTCTCTCTCTCTCTCTCTCTCATATATATATATATATCTCTCTTTCTCTCTCAATTTCAATTCAAACGGCTTTATTGGCTCGAAAAACACATGTTAACATTGCCAAAGCAAGTGGAATAGATAATAAACTAAAGTGAAATAAACAATACAAAAATGTACAGTAAATATTATACTCATCGTATACCTCTCTCTCCTATATACTTGTCTTTCTCTCTATCTGTCCTTCCTCTCCTGGCCTGTCTTTCACTCAAAAACACTTCTCCAAACTGGCCTTCTCTACTTTTCTCAATTTTGTCTCTTGATCCCCTCACCCATCCTCTTTCTCTTCTCTCTCTCTCCCTATCTTTCCCCCCCTCTATTTTCCCCCCCTCTACTCCAAAAAATGTGAGCAATATCCAGTGAGTACAGTCTCAGGCTTTTAGCGCTCATCCTTGACATTTCTCACAATCCATTTTTCCTCTCTGCTCTCTCTTTTTTAAAACTTGTATTATTATTCCTCCTTCTCTGTGAAAAAGAAGACAAGGACATTTTAGCCTGGCCTCTGAACACTGTAGTCTTCCAGGGCTGTGTCATAAATGACACCCTATTTCCTATATATAGTGCCCTAATGGGTCCTGGTCATAAGTAGTGCACTTTATAGGGAATAGGGGGCCACTTGAGACGCAAGCCAGGTCTGAAGTAGAGAGAAGTCGACACATGAATTTCAATGTGCCTCTGTTTCTATTAGCCAAATAACCATGCAGAGGAGACACACACCGCATACACAACACTCACACTCACACCCACTACAGGACCACTGCAGTAGTCTCGCCTGTGTCTAATCTGCTGTGTTATTTCCATTACCAGGCGATCATTGGCTGTAATAACATCAGTGGCTGTAATGCAGGTCTAATAGACTGAGCTCCCTGATGACAAGAGACTGTCACACTCCCACAGACACACAATCAAACGGTGTATGTGTGTGTCTGTGTTTGTATGTGTGTATGTGTGTTTTTGTGTGTTTGTGTTTATGTGTGTGTTTGTGTTTATGTGTGTGTGTGTGTGTGTGTGTTTATGTGTGTGTGTGTGTGTGCGTGCGTGCGTGTGTTTGTGTGTGTGTGTGCGTGCGTGTGTGTGTAAAAGAGAGATGCTGAGTGTGTAATCAAAGACTCAGAGGGGAGTTTTCCCATTATCTTGCAGATCAGCCTCACAGTGAAACGTTCCCACAACCCAGACGCAATGTTACTCAGTCAGTAGTGGTAGTCTTTAGTGGATTTAAGCACAGAGCCTCGTCAATGTTACTCAGTCAGTAGTGGTAGTCTTTAGTGGATTTAAGCACAGAGCCTCGTCAACACAATGTTACTCAGTCAGTAGTGGTAGTCTTTAGTGGATTTAAGCACAGAGCCTCGTCAATGTTACTCAGTCAGTAGTGGTAGTCTTTAGTGGATTTAAGCACAGAGCCTCGTCAATGTTACTCAGTCAGTAGTGGTAGTCTTTAGTGGATTTAAGCACAGAGCCTCGTCAACACAATGTTACTCAGTCAGTAGTGGTAGTCTTTAGTGGATTTAAGCACAGAGCCTCGTCAATGTTACTCAGTCAGTAGTGGTAGTCTTTAGTGGATTTAAGCACAGAGCCTCGTCAATGTTACTCAGTCAGTAGTGGTAGTCTTTAGTGGATTTAAGCACAGAGCCTCGTCAACACAATGTTACTCAGTCAGTAGTGGTAGTCTTTAGTGGATTTAAGCACAGAGCCTCGTCAATGTTACTCAGTCAGTAGTGGTAGTCTTTAGTGGATTTAAGCACAGAGCCTCGTCAATGTTACTCAGTCAGTAGTGGTAGTCTTTAGTGGATTTAAGCACAGAGCCTCGTCAATGTTACTCAGTCAGTAGTGGTAGTCTTTAGTGGATTTAAGCACAGAGCCTCGTCAATGTTACTCAGTCAGTAGTGGTAGTCTTTAGTGGATTTAAGCACAGAGCCTCGTCAATGTTACTCAGTCAGTAGTGGTAGTCTTTAGTGGATTTAAGCACAGAGCCTCGTCAATGTTACTCAGTCAGTAGTGGTAGTCTTTAGTGGATTTAAGCACAGAGCCTCGTCAACACAATGTTACTCAGTCAGTAGTGGTAGTCTTTAGTGGATTTAAGCACAGAGCCTCGTCAATGTTACTCAGTCAGTAGTGGTAGTCTTTAGTGGATTTAAGCACAGAGCCTCGTCAATGTTACTCAGTCAGTAGTGGTAGTCTTTAGTGGATTTAAGCACAGAGCCTCGTCAATGTTACTCAGTCAGTAGTGGTAGTCTTTAGTGGATTTAAGCACAGAGCCTCGTCAATGTTACTCAGTCAGTAGTGGTAGTCTTTAGTGGATTTAAGCACAGAGCCTCGTCAATGTTACTCAGTCAGTAGTGGTAGTCTTTAGTGGATTTAAGCACAGAGCCTCGTCAATGTTACTCAGTCAGTAGTGGTAGTCTTTAGTGGATTTAAGCACAGAGCCTCGTCAATGTTACTCAGTCAGTAGTGGTAGTCTTTAGTGGATTTAAGCACAGAGCCTCGTCAATGTTACTCAGTCAGTAGTGGTAGTCTTTAGTGGATTTAAGCACAGAGCCTCGTCAATGTTACTCAGTCAGTAGTGGTAGTCTTTAGTGGATTTAAGCACAGAGCCTCGTCAATGTTACTCAGTCAGTAGTGGTAGTCTTTAGTGGATTTAAGCACAGAGCCTCGTCAATGTTACTCAGTCAGTAGTGGTAGTCTTTAGTGGATTTAAGCACAGAGCCTCGTCAATGTTACTCAGCCAGTAGTGGTAGTCTTTAGTGGATTTAAGCACAGAGCCTCGTCAACACAATGTTACTCAGTCAGTAGTGGTAGTCTTTAGTGGATTTAAGCACAGAGCCTCGTCAATGTTACTCAGTCAGTAGTGGTAGTCTTTAGTGGATTTAAGCACAGAGCCTCGTCAATGTTACTCAGTCAGTAGTGGTAGTCTTTAGTGGATTTAAGCACAGAGCCTCGTCAATGTTACTCAGTCAGTAGTGGTAGTCTTTAGTGGATTTAAGCACAGAGCCTCGTCAATGTTACTCAGTCAGTAGTGGTAGTCTTTAGTGGATTTAAGCACAGAGCCTCGTCAATGTTACTCAGCCAGTAGTGGTAGTCTTTAGTGGATTTAAGCACAGAGCCTCGTCAACACAATGTTACTCAGTCAGTAGTGGTAGTCTTTAGTGGATTTAAGCACAGAGCCTCGTCAATGTTACTCAGTCAGTAGTGGTAGTCTTTAGTGGATTTAAGCACAGAGCCTCGTCAACACAATGTTACTCAGTCAGTAGTGGTAGTCTTTAGTGGATTTAAGCACAGAGCCTCGTCAATGTTACTCAGTCAGTAGTGGTAGTCTTTAGTGGATTTAAGCACAGAGCCTCGTCAATGTTACTCAGTCAGTAGTGGTAGTCTTTAGTGGATTTAAGCACAGAGCCTCGTCAACACAATGTTACTCAGTCAGTAGTGGTAGTCTTTAGTGGATTTAAGCACAGAGCCTCGTCAATGTTACTCAGTCAGTAGTGGTAGTCTTTAGTGGATTTAAGCACAGAGCCTCGTCAACACAATGTTACTCAGTCAGTAGTGGTAGTCTTTAGTGGATTTAAGCACAGAGCCTCGTCAACACAATGTTACTCAGTCAGTAGTGGTAGTCTTTAGTGGATTTAAGCACAGAGCCTCGTCAATGTTACTCAGTCAGTAGTGGTAGTCTTTAGTGGATTTAAGCACAGAGCCTCGTCAACACAATGTTACTCAGTCAGTAGTGGTAGTCTTTAGTGGATTTAAGCACAGAGCCTCGTCAATGTTACTCAGTCAGTAGTGGTAGTCTTTAGTGGATTTAAGCACAGAGCCTCGTCAATGTTACTCAGTCAGTAGTGGTAGTCTTTAGTGGATTTAAGCACAGAGCCTCGTCAATGTTACTCAGTCAGTAGTGGTAGTCTTTAGTGGATTTAAGCACAGAGCCTCGTCAACACAATGTTACTCAGTCAGTAGTGGTAGTCTTTAGTGGATTTAAGCACAGAGCCTTGTCAATGTTACTCAGTCAGTAGTGGTAGTCTTTAGTGGATTTAAGCACAGAGCCTCGTCAATGTTACTCAGTCAGTAGTGGTAGTCTTTAGTGGATTTAAGCACAGAGCCTCGTCAACACAATGTTACTCAGTCAGTAGTGGTAGTCTTTAGTGGATTTAAGCACAGAGCCTCGTCAATGTTACTCAGTCAGTAGTGGTAGTCTTTAGTGGATTTAAGCACAGAGCCTCGTCAATGTTACTCAGTCAGTAGTGGTAGTCTTTAGTGGATTTAAGCACAGAGCCTCGTCAATGTTACTCAGTCAGTAGTGGTAGTCTTTAGTGGATTTAAGCACAGAGCCTCGTCAATGTTACTCAGTCAGTAGTGGTAGTCTTTAGTGGATTTAAGCACAGAGCCTCGTCAACACAATGTTACTCAGTCAGTAGTGGTAGTCTTTAGTGGATTTAAGCACAGAGCCTCGTCAATGTTACTCAGTCAGTAGTGGTAGTCTTTAGTGGATTTAAGCACAGAGCCTCGTCAATGTTACTCAGTCAGTAGTGGTAGTCTTTAGTGGATTTAAGCACAGAGCCTCGTCAATGTTACTCAGTCAGTAGTGGTAGTCTTTAGTGGATTTAAGCACAGAGCCTCGTCAACACAATGTTACTCAGTCAGTAGTGGTAGTCTTTAGTGGATTTAAGCACAGAGCCTTGTCAATGTTACTCAGTCAGTAGTGGTAGTCTTTAGTGGATTTAAGCACAGAGCCTCGTCAATGTTACTCAGTCAGTAGTGGTAGTCTTTAGTGGATTTAAGCACAGAGCCTCGTCAACACAATGTTACTCAGTCAGTAGTGGTAGTCTTTAGTGGATTTAAGCACAGAGCCTCGTCAATGTTACTCAGTCAGTAGTGGTAGTCTTTAGTGGATTTAAGCACAGAGCCTCGTCAATGTTACTCAGTCAGTAGTGGTAGTCTTTAGTGGATTTAAGCACAGAGCCTCGTCAATGTTACTCAGTCAGTAGTGGTAGTCTTTAGTGGATTTAAGCACAGAGCCTCGTCAATGTTACTCAGTCAGTAGTGGTAGTCTTTAGTGGATTTAAGCACAGAGCCTCGTCAATGTTACTCAGTCAGTAGTGGTAGTCTTTAGTGGATTTAAGCACAGAGCCTCGTCAACACCGACGCAACATTATCAAATCAAATCGAATCAAGCTATATTTATACATATACAGACATGAAATGTAACTCAATGTACTTCACAGAAAGAAAATAATAATATATTTTTAAATATTTACTACACAACAAACATAAGAGGATAACAATGAGAACTGAATGACTTTAAAGCACCCTACGGAAAATGCAAAAGCTATAAAGATGTGTTTTAAAATCTCTTTGAAATATGTCCACAGTTTGCCAGGCCTCTTGGTCCTAGGCTTTGGGGTAGTTAAAAGGCCAGAGGACCTGAGGGACCTACTGGGTACATGACTTAAAAGCATGTCTGACATGTATTGGGATGAACAATCGTGGATTGATTTACCTCTAGCGACGAGCAATCCCGTATCCGGGAGCGTAATCATAGCCTCAAGCGCATTACCATAACGCAACATTAACTATTCATGAAAATCGCAAATGAAATGAAATATATTCAAACACAAGCTTAGGCTTTTGTTAACAACACTGTCATCTCAGATTTTCAAAATATGCGTTACAGCCAATGCTAGACAAGCATTTGTGTAAGTTTATCATGGCATAATGCTATGCTAGCTCTGCTGGCAGCAGGCAACATTTTCACGAAAATAAGAAAAGCAACCAAATTAAGTCATTTACCTTTGAAGAACTTCGGATGCTTTCCTCCAGGAGACTCCCAGTTAGATAGCAAATGTTCCTATTTTCCAAAAATATTATTTTTGTAGGCGAAATAGCTCCCGTTTGTTCATCATGCTTGGCTGAGAAATCGACCGGAAAATGCTACTATTACAACGGCGAACTTTTTTCAAAATTAACTCCATAATATCGACAGAAACACGGCAAACGTTGTTTAGGATCCATCCTGTTTTTAACATATGTATTCGATAATATATCCGTCGAGGCAGTTGGTTTCTCATAAGAAAAAAAATGGCTACCTCAGTATTTTACGCAAGGTTTTCTCCGGGAGACACCATGCGACCACTCGCCCTATATGGTCTCTTACAGCCATTCTCCAATGGAAATGCCTAAAAAGATGTCACAATGCTGTAGACACCTTGGGGAAAATGTGGAAAACGTAAGCTGACTCCTAGCTCCTTCACAGCCATATAAGGAGTCATTGGCATGAGGCGGTTTCAAAAAATGCGGCACTTCCTGATTGGATTTTTATCTGGGTTTCGCCTGTAACATCAGTTCTGTGGCACTCACAGACAATATCTTTGCAGTTTTGGAAACGTCAGCGTGTTTTCTTTCCAAAGCTGTCAATTATATGCATAGTCGAGCATCTTTTCGTGACAAAATATCTTGTTTAAAATGGGAACGTTTTTCATCCAAAAATTAAAAGAGCGCCCCCTATATCCATCTGGTTAAAAACCAATCGAAAGAATCTTTAATTCTAAAACTCACAGGCAGCCAGTGCAGAGACCTTTAAACCGGTGTAATGTGTTCCCTCCGTCTGGTCTTGGTCAGTACCCGTGCTGCAGCATTCTGTATGTTTTGCAGTTGACCAATGTCTTTCTTGGGTTGACCAGACAGGTGAGCATTACAGTAGTCAAGCCTGCTTGTAGTAAAAGCATGGAGGAGTCTCTCTGTATCCTGAGAGAGAAACGGCCGCACCGTGGCAATGTTCCTCAGGTGGTAAAGCTATTTGGTCACATTCCTAATAGTGTCATCTACCCCTACACAACATTACTCAGTCAGTAGTGTTAGTCAACCCCTACACAACATTACTCAGTCAGTAGTGTTAATCAACCCCTCCACCACATTACTCAGTCAGTAGTGTTAGTCAACCCCTACACAACATTACTCAGTCAGTAGTGTTAATCAACCCCTACACAACATTACTCAGTCAGTAGTGTTAATCAACCCCTCCACCACATTACTCAGTCAGTAGTGTTAGTCAACCCCTACACAACATTACTCAGTCAGTAGTGTTAATCAACCCCTACACAACATTACTCAGTCAGTAGTGTTAGTCATCAGTGAGGTTAAACACTGAGGGTCATCTACCCTACACAACATTACTCAGTCAGTAGTGTTAGTCATCAGTGAGGTTAAACACTGAGCGTCATCAAGTGGTTGTGATCTACTTTGCTGTAGGCGGCACAGAACAACTCTGTTGATGTTAATCCTACATAATGTTTAACAATGTGTGTGTGTGTATATGTATATGTGTGTATGTGTGTGTGTATATGTATATGTGTGTGTGTGTATATGTATATGTGTGTATGTGTGTGTGTGTGTGTGTGTGTGTGTGTGTGTGTGTGTGTATGTGTGTGTGTGTGTGTGTGTGTATGTGTGTGTCTGTGTATGTGTATATGTGTGTATGTGTGTGTGTGTGTGTCTGTGTATATGTATATGTGTGTATGTGTGTGTGTGTGTGTCTGTGTATATGTATATGTGTGTATGTGTGTGTGTGTGTGTGTGTATATGTGTGTGTATGCCCGTGGATCCATGTGTGTGATATCGATCACATTTTACATGCAACACCATCCACTTTCACTGTAGGTGAAGGTTCATTGAAGTGTATAGCTAAGTGTCCACAAGGACATATATATGACGTGTGTGTGTGTGCCTATGCCTATTGGTCCGTGTGTGTGTGTGTGTATGCCTGTTGGTCCGTGTGTGTGTGTGTGTCTGTTGGTCCGTGTGTGTGTCTGTGTGTGTGTGTGCCTATGCCTGTGGGTCTGTGTGTGTGTGTGTGAGTATGCCTGTGGGTCCGTGTGTGTGTGTATGCCCGTGTGTGTATGTGTGTGTATGCCTGTTGGTGTGTGTGTGTGTGTGTGTCTGTTGGTCCGTGTGTGTGTGTGTGTGTGTGTCTGTTGGTCCATGTGTGTGTGTGTGTGTCTGTTGGTCCATGTGTGTGTGTGTGTGTGTGTGTGTGTGTGTGTGTGTGTGTGTGTGTCTGTGTGCGTGCGTGTGTCTGTGTGTGTGTGTGTGTGTGTTGGTCCGTGTGTGTGTGTGTGTGTGTGTGTGTGATATCAATCATGTCCTACATGTAACGTCATCCTGATTCACGGTACTGAAGGTTAATTGATGTGTTTAGTGAAGAGTCCTCTAGGAATAACATCTATCAGTACGAAGCCCGTGGCTGTGAGATAGAATGAATCAAATGTCACGTTAATGGCTTAAGTCACTAGGGATGGAGGGTCACTAGGGGTGCCCCCCCACACACACACACAAAAAATTTACTTTTTCCTACATAGTACACTCCATTTTGGTCCAAAGTAATCCCCTGTTTAAGTAATGGGGTGCAATTTGGGATGCAGGAAGTGAGATAGATTCACTGCTCTTTAATTATTTGTTACTTGTATTATCTATTTTTGATTTTCTTACTGAACACTTATTTAAATGTTTTCCTTAAAATTTCTTAAAGCATTATTGGTTAAGGGCTTGTAAGTAAGCATTTCACTGTAAGGTCTACTACACCTGTTATATTCAGCATTTCACTGTGAAGTCTACTACACCTGTTGTATTCAGCATTTCACTGTAAGGTCTACTACACCTGTTGTATTCAGCATTTCACTGTAAGGTCTACTACACCTGTTATATTCAGCATTTCACTGTGAGGTCTACTACACCTGTTGTATTCATCATTTCACTGTAAGGTCTACTACACCTGTTGTATTCAGCATTTCACTGTAAGGTCTACTACACCTGTTGTATTCAGCATTTCACTGTGAGGTCTACTCCACCTGTTGTATTCAGCATTTCACTGTAAGGTCTACTACACCTGTTGTATTCAGCATTTCACTGTAAGGTCTACTACACCTGTTGTATTCAGCATTTCACTGTGAGGTCTACTACATCTGTTGTATTCAGCATTTCACTGTGAGGTCTACTACACCTGTTGTATTCAGCATTTCACTGTGAGGTCTACTCCACCTGTTGTATTCAGCATTTCACTGTGAGGTCTACTCCACCTGTTGTATTCAGCATTTCACTGTCAGGTCTACTACATTTGTTGTATTCAGCATTTCACTGTGAGGTCTACTACACCTGTTGTATTCAGCATTTCACTGTGAGGTCTACTACATCTGTTGTATTCAGCATTTCACTGTGAGGTCTACTCCACCTATTGCATTCAGCATTTCACTGTGAGGTCTACTCCACCTGTTGTATTCAGCATTTCACTGTGAGGTCTACTCCACCTATTGCATTCAGCATTTCACTGTGAGGTCTACTACATCTGTTGTATTCAGCATTTCACTGTGAGGTCTACTCCACCTATTGCATTCAGCATTTCACTGTGAGGTCTACTACATCTGTTGTATTCAGCATTTCACTGTGAGGTCTACTCCACCTATTGCATTCAGCATTTCACTGTGAGGTCTACTCCACCTGTTGTATTCAGCATTTCACTGTCAGGTCTACACCTGCTGTATTCGTCACCAATAATATAACCCCATAAACCTAATGGCTGTAGTCACAAGACATGAGTCATTTGTTTGACCTTCACTGGCGCTTTATGTTTTAACAGCCTCAGTGACCTTCGTTAGAACCATCATGGACTTCATATTGATGATCTACACTGGACAAGAGTATGTGGACACTCCTTTCAAAATGAGTGGATTCGGATATTTCCCGTTGCTGACAGGTGTATAAAACCGAGCACACAGCCATGCAATCTCCATAGACAAACACTGACAGTAGAATGGCCCGTACAGTACTTGAAGAGCTCAGTGATTTATCAATGTGGCACCGTGATAGGATGCCATCTTTCCAACGAGTCACATTTCTGCCCTGTTAGAGCTTCCCGGTTAACTGTAAGTGCTGTTATTGTGAAGTGCAAATGTTGAGGAGCAACAATGGCCACACAAGCTCACAGAACGGGACCTCTGAGTGCTAAAGCGTGTGGTGCATAAAAATCCTCTGTCCTCGGTTGCAACACTCACTAGAGTCCCAAACTGCCTCTGGAAGCAACATCAGCATGAGAACTGTTCATCAGGAGCTTCATGAAATGGGTTTCCATGGCCGAGCAGCCTCACACAAGCCTAAGATCACCATGCGCCATGCCAAGCGATGGCTGGAGTGGTGTAAAGCTTGCCGCCATTGGACTCTGGAGCAGTGGAAAGCCGTTCTCTGGAGTGATGGTATCAAGCTTCACTATCTGGCAGTCCAACAGACCAATATGGGTTTGGTGGATGCCAGGAGAACGTTACCTGCCCCAATGCATAGTGCCAACTGTAAAGTTTGGTGGAGGAGGAATAATAGTCAGCGGCTGTTTTTCATGGTTCGGGCCCCTTAGTTCCAGTAAATGGGAATCTTAATTCTATAGCACACAATGATATTCTCGACAATTCTGTACTTCCAACTTTGTAGCAACAGTTTGGAGAAGGCCCTTTCCTGTTTCAGCATGACAATACTCCCATGCATCAGGAGAGGTCCATACAGAAATGGTTTGTCGAGATAGGTGTGGAAGAACTTGACTGGCCTGCACAGATCCCTGACCTCAACCCCATCGAACACCTTTGGGCTGAATTGAAATGCCGAGTGCGAGCCAGGCCTAATCGCCCAACATCAGTGCCCGACCTGACTGATGCTCTTGTGGCTGAATGGAACCAAATCCCTGCAGCAATGTTCCAACATCTAGTGGAAAGTCTTCCCAGAAGAGTGGAGGCTGTTATAGCAGCAAAGGGGGGACCAACACCATATT
Organism: Oncorhynchus kisutch; assembly: GCF_002021735.2. Classification (NCBI taxonomy): domain Eukaryota; kingdom Metazoa; phylum Chordata; class Actinopteri; order Salmoniformes; family Salmonidae; genus Oncorhynchus; species Oncorhynchus kisutch. The sequence goes on along the minus strand of NC_034189.2, from coordinate 11,041,080 downwards.
AATGCCCATGATTTTGGAATGAGATGTTGGCCATGCAGCGTATGCTGTGATTGAAATTGTTTGTATATTTTTCATGCTTGAATCATCATAGTTTGGGTTCTTATCATTATCTAATGGTCTGCGTCAGACTGACAACGAGTGTCTCAAGAAACAATCATGAAATTATCATATTGGGTATTATTATTATTAATTTAAGGGTCCACTTCTCCCCACTAATTTCTATTTGTTATCATTTAAGGCCAGGCACCACACCGGAATAGGTTTTTTTCCTTCTAGATTGCAGGAAATGACACTTACAGGTGTTAAAAAACGCAAAAAATCTCAAAAGGAGGCCGCTGCCCTCCTCCGGGCTTACCTCGCCGTACTCAGCAGTACCGCTGGGGAGAACCCAGATGATTATTTATTGTTACTATAAAGTTATAGGACAAAGCATTCGTTTCACTCTGCTGGTGCACCTCCCCCTCTTTGTCCCTCTTTAAGAGGGACTGAGTCGTCTGTCATGTTAGTGATTCTGTTCTAAATTTATTCTGTTTTTACATTCTTTATGTATCCATCTGTCTAGATCCTCCCTCCCTCCCTCTCTCTCTCTCTCTCTCTCTCTCTCTCTCTCTCTCTCTCTCTCTCTCTCTCTCTCTCTCTCTCTCTCTCTCTCTCTCTCTCTCTCCACGTCTGTCAGTTTCTCAGACGCTGTCAGTCTGTTTGTCTGTCTGTCTGTGTGTCAGTCTGTATGTCTGTCAGTGTGTATTTATCTCCAGCCAGTACACAGAGAGGGAGGTAATGCCTCCTCAGCCCAAGAATGTCTCTGTGGTGTTCCTCTACATGAATGATGTATTTGACTCTGCACTTAATCCTACTTTTCAGGGAAAATCTGTCCTTGATGGATGCAGGGCACAGGGCCTGTGTGTGTGTCTCTGTGTGTGTGTGTGTGTGTGTGTGTGTGGGTGTGTGTGTCTGTGTGTGTGTGTGTGTGTGTGTGTCTGTGTGTGTGTGTGTGTCTGTGTGTGTGTGTGTGTGTGTTTCTGTGTGTGTGTGTGTGTGTGTCTGTGTGTGTGTGTCTATGTGTGTCTGTGTGTGTGTCTGTGTGTCTGTGTGTGTGTGTGTGTGTGTGTGTGTGTGTGTGTGTGTCTGTGTGTCTGTGTGTGTCTGTGTGTGTGTGTGTGTGTGTGTCTGTGTGTGTGTGTCTGTGTGTGTGTGTGGTCATTTAAAGGCGTGTGCGTATCCACCACCATGTCTCTCTCCTCCCCAGACATTTTGAGAGAATTGGACTCTAAACCTACGTCAGTGCCTCAGGCAAGATACCCCTCTTAATTCCAGGTACATACGAACACTTGCAAAGTCAAAATCTGTCATGGTGAAGCTGCTCCCCCCTCCCCTATAGAAAAGAGACGAATAAGATCCTACAAAAGCATATGCAAATCAGCAATTCTATGGTATTCAGAAATTCTATGGTATTCCATCTATACCAGTTCTCTCTTGTATATCTTACACACCAATGAGGGCAGAAGTTCTGGGAAATAGAATGTACCCCCAGACACTCCAATACCTCAGGGAGAGCAGAAGTTCTGGGAAATAGAATGTACCCCCGGACACTCCAATACCTCAGGGAGGGCAGAAGTTCTGGGAAATAGAATGTACCCCCAGACACTCCAATACCTCAGGGAGAGCAGAAGTTCTGGGAAATAGAATGTACCCCCAGACACTCCAATACCTCAGGGAGAGCAGAAGTTCTGGGAAATAGAATGTACCCCCAGACACGCCAATACCTCAGGGAGAGCAGAAGTTCTGGGAAATAGAATGTACCCCCGGACACTCCAATACCTCAGGGAGGGCAGAAGTTCTGGGAAATAGAATGTACCCCCAGACACTCCAATACCTCAGGGAGGGCAGAAGTTCTGGGAAATAGAATGTACCCCCAGACACTCCAATACCTCAGGGAGGGCAGAAGTTCTGAGAAATAGAATGTACCCCCAGACACTCCAATACCTCAGGGAGAGCAGAAGTTCTGGGAAATAGAATGTACCCCCAGACACTCCAATACCTCAGGGAGGGTCTTGACTGGGGTAGAAAGACAGAAAAACCAACTACTTAGATGTCCAGTTGACTGACTCTTGGGCTTAAAGTTGTTTTTGTTTTGAAAGTTGTTTTTGAATCAATTGTATAGTTTCCTATCGCAAGAGTTCAAGGATAGTTTCCTATCTCTGGAGTTAAAGGACCTCATTGATAATATAGGGTTCTCTTCCATCAGAGAAAGAAAGAGAGAGAGGGGAAGATATGGTGTGTGTGTGTGTGTGTGTGTGTGTGTGTGTGTGTGTGTGTGTGTGTGTGTGTGTGTGTGTGTGTGTGTGTGTGTGTGTGTGTGTGTGTGTGTGTGTGTGTGTGTGTGTGTGTGTGTGTGTGTGTGTGTGTGTGTGTGTGAGAGAGTGTGAGAGTGTGAGAGTGTGAGAGTGTGTGAGTGTGTGAGTGTGTGAGAGAGAGAGCGAGAGAGAGAGAGTACACCAGGAAATATCTAGAAACAGCGAGAGACAGTATACCAGTACACATCTAGAGAGAGAGAGAGAGAGACAGTATACCAGTACACATCTAGAGAGAGAGACAGTATACCAGTACACATATAGAGAGAGAGAGACAGTATACCAGTACACAACTAGAGAGAGAGAGAGACAGTATACCAGTACACATCTAGAGAGAGACAGTATACCAGTACACATCTAGAGAGAGAGACAGTATACCAGTACACATCTAGAGAGAGAGAAAGTATACCAGTACACATCTATAGAGAGAGAGAGAGAGACAGTATACCAGTACACATCTAGAGAGAGAGACAGTATACCAGTACACATCTAGAGAGAGAGACAGTATACCAGTACACATCTAGAGAGCGAGAGACAGTACACCAGTACACATCTAGAGAGAGAGAGACATTATACCAGTACAACGCAGTAGAGATCTGGGAGACACATGGTTTTGCTAAATGCTACATGTTGATGTGTGTGTGTTCATGTGTACTGTTCCAGTAAATATGCCTACTGCAGAGGAGGATTCACTTGGACACATTGAACCCACCTGGATATGACCCCGCTATACATGACACATCTCTCCCTTGATCGCTTTCTCTCTCTCTTTCTCTCTCTCTCTCTCTCTCTCTCTCTCTCTCTCTCTCTCTCTCTCTCTCTCTCTCTCTCTCTCTCTCTCTCTCTCTCTCTCTCTCTCTCTCTCTCTCTCTCTCTCTCTCTCTCTCTCTCTCTCTCTCTCTCTCTCTCTCTCTCTCTCTCTCTCTCTCTCTCTCTCTCTCTCTCTCTCTCTCGTCCTCTCTCTCTCTCTCTCCCTCTCTCTCCCTCTCCTCTCTCTTCTCTCTCTCTCTCAATTCAATTCAATTTCAAGGGTTTTATTGGCATGGGAAACATGTGTTAACATTGCCAAAGCAAGTGAGGTAGACAACATACCAAAGTGAATATATAAAGTGAAAAACAACAAAAATTAACAGTAAACATTACACATACGAAGTTTCAAAACAGTAAAGACATTACAAATGTCATATTATATATATATACAGTGTTCTAACAATGTACAAATGGCTAAGGACACAAGCATAAATAAGCATAAATATGGGTTGTATTTACAATGGTGTTTGTTCTTCACTGGTTGACCTTTTCTTGTGGCAACAGGTCACAAATCTTGCTGCTGTGATGGCACACTGTGGAATTTCCCCCAGTAGATATGGGAGTTTATCAAAATTGGATTTGTTTTGAATTTTGTGGATCTGTGTAATCTGAGGGAAATATGTCTCTCTAATATGGTCATACATTGGACAGGAGGTTAGGAAGTGCAGCTCAGTTTTTGAATTTTTGTGGATCTGTGTAATCTGAGGGAAATATGTCTCTCTAATATGGTCATACATTGGACAGGAGGTTAGGAAGTGCAGCTCAGTTTCCACCTCATTTTGTGGGCAGTGTGCACATAGCCTGTCTTCTCTTGAGAGCCAGGTCTGTCTACGGCGGCCTTTCTCAATAGCAAGGCTATGCTCACTAAGTCTGTACATAGTCAAAGCTTTCCTTAAGTTTGGGTCAGTCACAGTGGTTAGGTATTCTGCCGCTGTGTACTCTCTGTTTAGGGCCAAATAGCATTCTAGTTTGCTCTGTCTTTTTGTTAATTCTTCAAGTAATTATGTTTTTGTTTTCTCATGATTTGGTTCGGTCTAAATGTGCTGCTGTCCTGGGGCTCTGTGGGGTGTGTTTGTGTTTGTGAACAAAGCCCCAGGACCAGCTTGCTTAGGGTACTCTTCTCCAGGTTCATCTCTGTTGGTGATGGCTTTGTTATGGAAGGTTTGGGAATCGCTTCCTTTTAGGTGGTTGTAGAATTTAACAGCTCTTTTCTGGATTTTGATAATTAGTGGGTATCGGCCTAATTCTGCTCTGCATGCATTATTTGGTGTTCTACGTTGTACACGGAGGATATTTTTGCAGAATTCTGTATGCAGAGTCTCAATTTGGTGTTTGTCCCTCTCTCTCTCTCTCTCTCTCTCTCTCTCTCTCTCTCTCTCTCTCTCTCTCTCTCTCTCTCTCTCTCTCTCTCTCTCTCTCTCTCTCTCTCTCTCTCTCTCTCTCTCCCTCCCTCTCTCCCTCTCTCTCTCTCTCTCTCCCTCTCCTTCTTTACACATACATTCCCCATATCCTTCTCTTTATCTTTCTTTCGCTCTCTCTCCTTCTCGCAAAGGTTCCCGACGCACAATAATACTTAAACCACACATACACACAAACGGAAACACACTCTCTCTCTCTCTCTCTCTCTCTCTGAGGGTGGTATGAGGGCCCGACTCCATGAGGGTGGTATGAGGGCCCGACGTCCACCGTGCAGGACGTTTGGCATTTGCCAGAGAACACCAAGATTGGCAAATTCGCCACTGGCGCCCTGTGCTCTTCACAGATGAAAGCAGGTTCACACTGAGTGTGACAGACGTGACAGAGTCTGCAGAGTCTGCCGTGGAGAACGTCCTGCTGCCTGCAACATCCTCCAGAATGACCGGTTTGGCGGTGGGTCAGTCATGGTGTGGGGTGGCATTTCTTTGGGGGGCCGCACAGCCCTCCATGTGCTCGCCAGAGGTAGCCTGACTGCCATTAGGTACCGAGATGAGATCCTCAGACCCCTTGTGAGACCATATGCTGGTGCGGTTGGCCCTGTGTTCCTCCTAATGCAAGACAATGCTAGACTTCATGTGGCTGGAGTGTGTCAGCAGTTCCTGCAAGAGGAAGACATTGATGCTATGGACTGGCCCGCCCGTTCCCCAGACCTGAATCCAATTGAGCACATCTGGGCCATCATGTCTCGCTCCATCCACCAACGCCACGTTGCACCACAGACTGTCCAGGAGTTGGCGGATGCTTTAGTCCAGGTCTGGGAGGAGATCCCTCAGGAGACCATCCGCCACCTCATCAGGAGCATGCCCAGGCATTGTAGGGAGGTCATACAGGCACGTGGAGGCCACACACACTACTGAGCCTCATTTTGACTTGTTTTAAGGACATTACATCAAAGTTGGATCAGCCTGTATTGTGGTTTTCCACTTTAATTTTGAGTGTGACTCCAAATCCAGACCTCCTTGGGTTGATAAATTTATCATTTCCATTGATAATTTGTGTGTGATTTTGTTGTCAGCACATTCAACTATGTAAAGAAAAAAGTATTTAATAACAATATTTCATTCATTGAGATCTAGGATGTGTTATTTTAGTGTTCCCTTTTGAGCAGTGTATAAATATAAAATATATATATATTTATAAATAAATGGTGGGACAAACAGCAAAAATAATAGTAGTAGTGGACATGGGATTGTTCCATTAACAACAACTACAACAACAATATTAATGAGAACATCAATACATTAAAGCAATGGTAGTAGACCAGTGTCAACATGACTGAGAAGACACATGACCTGGTAGTGGACCAGTGTCAACATGACTGAGAAGACACATGACCTGGTAGTGGACCAGTGTCAACATGACTGAGAAGACACATGACCTGGTAGTAGACCAGTGTCAACATGACTGAGAAGACACATGACCTGGTAGTAGACCAGTGTCAACATGACTGAGAAGACACATGACCTGGTAGTGGACCAGTGTCAACATGACTGAGAAGACACATGACCTGGTAGTGGACCAGTGTCAACATGACTGAGAAGACACATGACCTGGTAGTGGACCAGTGTCAACATGACTGAGAAGACACATGACCTGGTAGTGGACCAGTGTCAACATGACTGAGAAGACACATGACCTGGTAGTGGACCAGTGTCACATGACTGAGAAGACACATGACCTGGTAGTGGACCAGTGTCAACATGACTGAGAAGACACATGACCTGGTAGTGGACCAGTGTCAACATGACTGAGAAGACACATGACCTGGTATGAAAGACAAAACAAACAAGATGGGAAAAATTATCGATTTCACCTGCTGTCCCTCAGGTTGTGTCCCTCAGGTTGTTTCCCTCAGGTTGTGTCCCTCAGGTTGTGGCAGGAGGACACATATTTGGCTGCCGAAACTGCACATTTTGGCTTCTCACCCAATAAATATTTGATTTTTTTCTTAATCTTTTATAGTTTCAAAATCTTTGTATTGAATTATAATTTTGAGAAAGAAATATTCTCTTAGGTCTGAGTATTTGTCACCGTGTAACAGGAAATGCAGCTCCGTCTCTACCTCTCACCTGGGGGGCAGAGTGAGCACATCCTGTCCTCTCTGGGCAGCCAGGTTGGTCTGTGACGACCTGTCTCTACCTCTCCCCTGGAGCAGAGTGAGCACATCCTGTCCTCTCTGGGCAGCCAGGTTGGTCTGTGACGACCTGTCTCTACCTCTCCCCTGGAGCAGAGTGAGCACATCCTGTCCTCTCTGGGCAGCCAGGTTGGTCTGTGACGACCTGTCTCTACCTCTCCCCTGGGGGGCACATCCTGTCCTCTCTGGGCAGCCAGGTCTGTCTGTGACGACCTGTCTCTACCTCTCCCCCGGGGGGCAGAGTGAGCACATCCTGTCCTCTCTGGGCAGCCAGGTTGGTCTGTGATGACCTGTCTCTACCTCTCCCCTGGAGCAGAGTGAGCACATCCTGTCCTCTCTGGGCAGCCAGGTTTGTCTGTGATGACCTGTCTCTACCTCTCCCCCGGGGGGCAGAGTGAGCACATCCTGTCCTCTCTGGGCAGCCAGGTTGGTCCGTGACGACTTGTCTCTACCTCTCCCCCGGGGGGCAGAGTGAGCACATCCTGTCCTCTCTGGGCAGCCAGGTTGGTCTGTGATGACCTGTCTCTACCTCTCCCCTGGAGCAGAGTGAGCACATCCTGTCCTCTCTGGGCAGCCAGGTTTGTCTGTGACGACCTGTCTCTACCTCTCCCCTGGGGGGCAGAGTGAGCACATCCTGTCCTCTCTGGGGAGCCAGGTTGGTCTGTGACGACCTGTCTCTGCCTCTCCCCTGGAGCAGAGTGAGCACATCCTGTCCTCTCTGGGCAGCCAGGTTGGTCTGTGACGACCTGTCTCTACCTCTCCCCTGGGGGGCAGAGTGAGCACATCCTGTCCTCTCTGGGCAGCCAGGTTTGTCTGTGACGACTGGTCTCTATAGCCAGACTGTCCTCTCTGGGCAGCCAGGTTTGTCTGTGACGACCGGTCTCTATAGCCAGACTGTCCTCTCTGGGCAGCCAGGTTGGTCTGTGACGACCGGTCTCTATAGCCAGACTGTCCTCTCTGGGCAGCCAGGTTTGTCTGTGATGACCGGTCTCTATAGCCAGACTGTCCTCTCTGGGCAGCCAGGTTTGTCTGTGACGACCGGTCTCTTTAGCCAGACTAGTCAGTGTTTTCCTCAGTTTTCTATCAGTCACTGTGGTCAGATAGTCTGCCACCATGTACTGTCTGTTCAGAGACAAATAGCATTGGAGTTTACTTAGATTTTTTGTGGTGTCTTTCCAATCGGTGATACATTTTTATTTTTGTTTTGTGATGATTTGGTTGGGCCAGATTTTCTGAGTGCTGTCCTGAGGCTCTATGAGGTTGGTTTGGGTTGGTGAACTGAGCCTCAGAACCAGCTGGCTGAGTGGACTCTTCTCTTGTTTCATCTCTTGACATTGATGAGCTGTGTAATGGAATGTTTTGGGGTCAATTGTTTTTAGATGGTTGTAAAAGTCTCTTTTTTTCTATCTGAATGAGGAGGGGGTATTGGTCCAATTCTGCTCCACATGCGTTATTTAGAGTTTTTCTTTGCACTTGCAATACAGTCTTGCAAAAATTCTGCATCCAGTATTTTGATTGAAAAAAGGGTTAAGCTGTGCTATCGTAAATACAGTATCTTATGCATTCTAAATTACCGCCCATTTGGAAAAGGAAAATGCAATAAATATTTACTCTGAGCTTCAGTAGGTTGGTGATAGATGGAAGGCCGTGTTGCCAAACCGAGTCCTTTGTCCTTTGAAGAGTGTCTCTGGTGGTCAATTGGATACGTTGTTGTAATGTCGTTGTGTGGTAGATGGGATACTCTGTCTGTTCCTTCCTAACCCTCGTTTGCAGCTGCGGTTGCTAACTCAATGGCTAGGAGGTATCACTTCTGTAGTGAATAAGAGTTCAAAGTTCCTATCATTCGCAACCAAAGCTCACACTGATGTTGGTTTCGTTCTGTAGTTATTATCTGAACCATTCTGACATCGGACCGTCGTCCTACATCCCCGGAACAGGAAGTTCTATTGTCGTCAAGGCTTTATATAGGAAGGGAGAGGAAGTATTTGAAAAGTTTATAGCCCATGTCCCTTCACAAGGGAGGGCAACTGATTGAGCAGCCCAATCTTATGAAAACCCACATCTCACATTTTAGAAGCTAAAATCACATTTCATCCCATCACGAATCATTTCATATTCAAACATTTAAATTGAACAACAATTCCACGTGAATCCGATAACTCTGATGTGTAGACTTTCCACTGTAGATTTTGTCATCTTATCATTGATGAGAATGTCTCAGATGACAACCCGAACTGACATCATATTCATTAAGTACCACCGCATATGTTCAATTGTTCAGATTACCGGAATATAGTTCATTTCCCCCCACCTTCTGATGTTCCCAGAATCTCTATGTTAACCAAGGGTTTTGCAAATGTAACCTCAGTAGGGTAGAGAGAGGAAAAAGGGGAGAAGAGGTATTTATGACTGTCATAAACTTACCCCCCAGGCCAACGTCTTGACACCCATTTGGTAAATTCATTTTTAGAGATTGGACCCCATACTTCACTGCCCTATAGAGCAATTGGTTCTATAACTGATTGGAACATTTTGAGCCAGATTCTAATTGGAATTTCGATTTTGATGTTCCTTTTAACAGCTCTCTCTGTCTCTCTCTCTCTCTGTCTCTCTCTCTCTGTCTCTC